>NW_026735096.1:0-172692 GCF_949786415.1 Peromyscus eremicus
TAATGCGAGCTAGCCTTTGTTTCCCAGTCCTAAATGTAGTGAGTCACATGCAGTTTCTGGTCCTAAAAGCAAGAGTTGTTTTCTGGTAAGAAGAGTCACTATTGCGCTCCCCTTGTCATACACAGGGCAAATAGCACTGGCTATGGTTCCCAGCATGTACAGTATATTGGACTGGAAGAGGATCTAATGTTCTTTTCAGTTTCCTTAGCAGAACTGAACTAGATATGGCCATGTGTGTAGGAAGCACAGTTCTTTGTTCTGAGCAAGCTCACTGTTCTGGCCCTATAGGAACCACAGTAGAGTAGAAGAGTGCTCTTTTCTCAAAAGCAGTGTGTGTTTCTTTGTAAGGCAAGCTATCGTTTATTTCCCAGTTCTAAATGGAGTTTAATCACAAGCAGTTTTTGGTCCTACGAGCAAGAGTTGTTTTCCTGTAACGAAAGTCACTATTGTTCTCCCATTGCCACACACTGTGCAAATATCACTCAGGTCTGTTTCCAGCAAATACAGTGTATTGCCCTGAAGAGTAGCTACTGTTCTTGTCAGTTTCTTAAGCAGATTTGAACTAGACATGGCGCCTTTGTGTAGGAAGCACAGTTCTTTTGTTCTGAGCAAGCTCACTGTTCAGACCGCAAAGAAAACACAGTAGAGTAGAAGAGTGCTCTTTTCTCAAAAGCAGAGTGTGTTTCTTGTAAGGCGAGCTAGCGTTTGTTTCCCAGTCCTAAATGGAGTTGAATCACATCCAGTTTCTGGTCCTACAAGCAAGAGTTGTTTTCTGGGAAGAAGAGTCACTATTGCGCTCCCATTGTCATACACAGTGCAATAGCACTCGCGTCTGTTCTCAGCAAGTACAGTGTATTGGACTGAAGAGGAGCTACTGTTCTTGTCAGTTTCCTAAGCAGATTGAACTAGATATGGCCGTGTGTGTAGGAAGCACAGTTCTTTTGTTCTGAGCAAACTCACTGTTCTGGCTCTATGGGAAACACAGTAGAGTACAAGAGTGCTCTTTTCTCAAAAGCAGAGTGTGTTTCTTGTAAGGCAAGCTAGCGTTTGTTTCCCATCTAAATGGAGTTGAATCACATGCAGTTTCTGGTCCTGCGAGCAAGAGTTGTTTTCTGGTAAGAAGAGTCACTATTTCCCTCCCCATTTCCATACACAGTGCAAACAGCACTCGTGGCTGTTCCCAGCAAGTGCAGTGTATTGGACTGAAGAGGAGCTACTGTTCTTGTCAGTTTCTAAGCAGAGTTGAACTAGATATGGCCCGTATGTGTAGGGAGCACAGTTCTTTTGTTCTGAGTAATCTCACTGTCTTGCCCTATAGGAAACACAGTTAGAGTAGAAGAATGCTCATTTCTCAAAAGCAGAGTGTGCTTCTTTTAAGGCGAGTTAGTGTTTGTTTTACAGTCCTACATGGAGATGAATCCCATGCAGTTTCTGGTCCTACGAGCAAGAGTTGTTTCTGGTAAGAAGAGACACTTTTGCGCTCCCATTGCCATACACAGTGTAAAAAGCACTCAGTCTGTTCCCAGTAAGTCAGTGTATTGGACTGAAGAGGACCTACTGTTCTCGTCAGTTTTCTAGCAGAGTTGAACTAGATATGGCCCGTGTGTAGGAAGCACAGTTATTTTGGTCTGAGCAAGCTTACTCTTCGGACCCCTTAGGAAACACAGTAGAGAAGAAAAGTGCTCTTTTCTCAAAAGCAGAATGTGTTTCTTGCAAGGCGAACTAGCGTTTGTTTCTCCAGTCCTAAATGGAGTTGAATCACATGCAGTTTCTGGTCCTACTTGCAAGAATTGTTTTCTGGAAAGAAAAGTCACTATTGCGCTACTATTGTCATTCACAGGGCAAAAAGCACTGGCGTCTGTTCATACCATGTGCAGTTTATTGAACTGAAGAGGATCTACAGGTCTTGTCAGTTTCCTAAGCAGAATTGAACTAGATATGGCCGTGTGTGTAGGAAGCACATTTCTTTTGTTCTGAGCAAGCTCACTGTTCGGACCCCATAGGAAACACAGTAGAATAGAAGGGTGCTCTTTTCTCAAAAGCAGAGTGTGTTTCTTGTAAGGCGAGCTAGCGTTTGTTTCCCAGACCTAACAGAAGCTGAATCCCATGCAGTTTCTGGTCCTACGAGCAAGAGTTGTTTCTGGTAAGGAGGGTCACTATTGAGCTCTCATTTCATACACAGTGCAAATAGCACTCGTGGCTGTTCCAGCAAGTGCAGTGTATTGGACTGAAGAGGAGCTACTGTTCTTGTCAGTTTCCTAAGCAGAGTTGAACTAGATATGGCCATATGTGTAGGAGCACAGTTCTTTTGTTCTGAGCAATACCACTGTTCTTGCCCTATAGGAAACACAGTAGAGTAGAAGAATGCTCATTTCTCAAAAGCAGAGTGTGTTTCTTGTGAGGCGAGCTAGCGTTTGTTTCCCAGTCCTAAGTGGAGTTGAATCCCATGCAGTTTCTGGTCCAACGAGCAAGAGTTGTATTCTGGTAGAAGAGTCACTATTGGGCTCCCATTTTTTTACACAGTGCAAATAGCACTAGTGGCTGTTCCCAGCAAGTACAGTGTATTGGACTGAAGAGGAGATACTGTTCTTGTCAGTTTCCTAAGCAGAGTTGAACTAGATATGGCCCGTGTGAGTAGGAAGCACAGTTCTTTTGTTCTGAGCAAGCTCATTGTTCTGGCTCTATAGGAAACACAGTAGAGTAGTAGAGTGCTCTTTTCTCAAAAGCAGAGTGTGATTCTGGTAAGGCGAGCTAGTGTTTGTTTCCCAGTTCTAAATGGAGTTGAATCACATGCAGTTTTTGGTCCTACGAGCAAGAGTTGTTTTCTGGTAAGGAAAGTCACTATTGCGCTCCCATTGCCATACTCAGTGCAAATAGCACTCGCGTCTGCTCTCAGCAAGTACAGTGTATTGGACTGAAGAGGATCTACTGTTCTTGTCAGTTTCCTAAGCAGAGTTGAACTAGATATGTCCCGTGTGTGTAGGATGCACAGTACTTTTGTTCTGAGCAAGCTCACTGTTCTGGCCCTATAGGAAACACAGTAGAGTAGAAGAGTGCTCTTTTCTCAAAAGCAGAGTGTGTTTCTTGTAAAGCGAGCTAGCGTTTGTTTCCCAGTCCTAAATGGAGTTGAATCCCATGCAGTTTCTGGTCCTACGAGCAAGAGTTGTTTTCTGGTAAGAAGGGTCACTATTGTGCTCCCATTGTCATACACAGGGCAAATAGCACTCGAGTCTGTTCCCAGCAAGTACAGTGTATTGGACTCAAGAGGATTCTACTGTTCTTGGTCAGTTTCCTAAGCAGAATTGAACTAGATATGGCGGTGTGTAGGAAGCACATTCCTTTTGTGCTGAGCAAGCTCACTGTTCTGGCCCTATAGGAAACACAGTAGAGTAGAAGAGTGCTCTTTCTCAAAAGCAGAGTGTGTTTCTGGTAAGGCGAGCTAGCGTTTGTTTCCCAGTTCTAAATGGAGTTGAATCACATGCAGTTTTGGTCGCTACGAGCAAGAGTTGTTTCTGGTAAGGAAGTCACTATTGCTCTCCCATTTCCATACTCAGTGCAACTAGCACTCGCGTCTGCTCCCAGCAAGTACAGTGTATTGGACTGAAGAGGATCTACTGTTCTTGTCAGTTTCCTAAGCAGAGTTGAACTAGATATGGCCCGTGTGTGTAGGAAGCACAGTTCTTTTGTTTTGAGCAATCTCACTGTTCTGGCCCTATAAGAAACACAGTAGAATAGAAGAGTGCTCTTTTCTCAAAAGCAGAGTGTGTTTCTTGTAAGGCGAGGTAGCGTTTGTTTTCCAGTCCTAAATGCAGTTAAGTCACATGCAGTTTCTGGTTAGGAGCAAGAGTTGTTTTCTGGTAAGAAGAGTCACTATTGCGCTCCCATTGTCATACACAGGGCAATTAGCGCTGGCGTCTGTTCCAAGCATTTACAGTGTATTGGACTGAAGAGGATCTACTGTTTCTTGTCCGTTTCCTAAGCAGAATTGAACTAGATATGGCCCGTGTGTGTAGGAAGCACAGTTCTTTTGTACTGAGCAAGCTCACTATTCTAGCACTATATGAACACAGTAGAGTAGAAGAGTGCCCTTTTCTCAAAAGCAGAGTGTGTTTTCCTTGTAAGACGAGCTAGCGTTTGTTTCCCCAGTCCTAAATGGAGTTGAATCCCATGCAGTTTCTGGTCATACAAGCAAGAATTGTTTTCTGGTAAAAAGAGTCACTATTGCACTCCCATTGCGATACACAGTGCAAATGGCCCTGGCGTCTGTTCCAGCAAGTACAGTGTATTGGACTGAAGAGGAGCTACTGTTCTTGTCAGTTTTATAAACAGAGTTGAACTAGATATGTCCCTTGGTGTGTAGGATGCACAGTTCTTTTGTTCTGAGCAAGCTCACTGTTCGGACACCATAGGAAACACAGTAGAGTAGAAGAGTGCTCTTTCTCAAAAGCAGAGCGTGTTTCTTGTAAGGCGAGCTAGTGTTTGTTTCCCAGTCAGAATGGATTTGAATCACATGCAGTTTTTGGTCCTACGAGCAAGAGTTGTTTTCTGGTAAGGAAAGTCACTATTGCGCTCCCATTGCTATACACAGTGCAAATATCTCTCGCGTCTGTTCCCAGCAAATACAGTGTATTGGACTTAAGAGGAGCTACTGTTCTTGTCAGTTTCTTAAGCAGAGTTGAAATAGATATGTCCCGTGTGTGTAGGATGCACAGTTCTTTTGTCTGAGCAAGCTCACTGTTTGGACACCATAGGCAACACAGTAGAGTAGAAGAGTGCTCTTTTCCCAAAAGCAGAGTGTGTTTCTTGTAAAGCGAGCTAGCGTTTGATTCCCAGTCCTAAATGGACTTGAAATCCCATGCAGTTTCTGGTCCTACGAGCAAGAGTTGTTTTCTGGTAAGAAGGGTCACTATTGTGCTCCCATTGCCATACACAGTGCAAATAGCACTCGCGTCTGTTCAAAGCAAGTACAGTGTATTGGACTGAAGAGGATCTACTGTTCTTATCAGTTTATTAGCAGAGTTGAACTAGATATGGCCCGTGTGTGTAGGAAGCACAGTTCTTTTGTTATGAGCAATCTCACTGTTCCGGCCCTATAGGAAACACAGTAGAGTAGAAGAGTGCTCTTTTCTCAAAAGCAGAGTGTGTTTCTTGTAAGGCGAGCTACCGTTTGTATCCCAGTCCTAAATGGAGTTGAGTCACATGCAGTCTGGTTAGGAGTAAGAGTTTTTTTCTGGTAAGAAGAGTCACTATTATGCTCCCATTGTCATACACAGGGCAAATAGCGCTGGCGTCTGTTCCCAGCATTTACAGTGTACTGGACTGAAGAGGATCTACTGTTCTTGTCAGTTTTCTAAGCAGAATTGAACTAGATATGGCCCGTGTGTGTAGGAAGCACAGTTCTTTTGTTCTGAGCAAGCTCATTGTTCTGGCCGTATAGGAAACACAGTAGAGTAGAAGAGTGCTCTTTTCTCAAAAGCAGAGTGTGTTTCTTGTAAGGCGAGCTAGCGTTTGTTTCCCAGTCCTAAATGGAGTTGAATCCCATGCAGTTTCTGGTCCTACGAGCAAGAGTTGTTTTCTGGTAAGAAGCGTCACTATTGTGCTCCCATTGTCATACACAGGGCAAATAGCACTTGCGTCTGTTCCCAGCAAGTACAGTGTATTGGACTCAAGAGGATCTACTGTTCTTGTCAGTTTCCTAAGCAGAATTGAACTAGATATGGCCGTGTGTGTAGGAAGCACATTCCTTTTGTGCTGAGCAAGCTCACTTTTCTGGCCCTATAGGAAACACAGTAGAGTAGAAGAGTGTTCTTTTCTCAAAAGCAGAGTGTGTTTCTGGTAAGGTGAGCTAGTGTTTGTTTCCCAGTTCTAAATGGAGTTGAATCACATGCAGTTTTGGTCCTACGAGCAAGAGTTGTTTTCTGGTAAGTAAAGTCACTATTGCGCTCCCATTGCCATACTCAGTGCAAATAGCACTCGCGTCTGCTCCCAGCAAGTACAGTGTATTGGACTGAAGAGGATCTACTGTTCTTGTTAGTTTCCTAAGCAGAGTTGAACTAGATATTGCCCGTGTGTGTAGGAAACACAGTTCTTTTGTTCTGAGCAATCACACTGTCCTGGCCCTATAAGAAACACAGTAGAATAGAAGAGTGCTCTTTTCTCAAAAGCAGAGTGTGTTTCTAGTAAGGCTAGGTAGCGTTTGTTTCCCAGTCCTAAATGGAGTTGAGTCACATGCAGTTTCTGTTTAGGAGCAAGAGTTGTATTCTGGTAAGAAGAGTCACTATTGTGTTCCCATTGTCATACACAGGGCAATTAGCGCTGGCGTCTGTTCCAAGCATTTACAGTGTATTGGACTGAAGAGGATCTACTGTTCTTGTTAGTTTCCTAAGCAGAGTTGAACTACATATGGCCGTGTGTGTTGGAAGCAATGTTCTTTTGTTTGAGCAAGCTCACTGTTCTGGTCCTATAGGAAACACAGTAGAGTAGAAGAGTGATCTTTTCTCAAAAGCAGAATGTGTTTCTGTAAGGCGAGCTAGCTTTTATTTCCAAGTCCTAAATGGAATTGGATCACATGCAGTTTTTGGTCCTAGGTGCAAGAGTTGTTTTCTGGTAAAGAAAGTCACTATTGCGGTCGCATTGACATACACAGTGCAAATAGCACTCGTGTCTGTTCCCAGGAAGTACAGTACTTGGACAGAAGAGGAGCTACTGTTCTTGTGAGTTTCCTAAGCAGAGTTGAACTTGATATGGCCCCTGTATTTAGGAAGCACAGTTTTTTTGTTCTGAGCAAGGTCACTGTTCAGACCGCATAGAAAACACAGTGGAGTAGAAGAGTGCTCTTTTCTCAAAAGCAGAGTGTGTTTCTTGTAAGGCGAGCTAGTGTTTGTTTCCCAGTCAGAATTGGAGTTGAATCCCATGCAGATTCTGGTCCTACAAGCAAGCGTTGTTTTCTGGTAAGAAGAGTCACTTTTGTGCTCCAATTGCCATACACAGTGCAAATAGCACTCGCGTCTGCTCCCAGCAAGTACAGTGTATTGGACTTAAGAGAAGCTACTGTTCTTGTCAGTTTTTTAAGCAGAGTTGAACTAGATATGGCCCGTGTGTGTAGGAAGCACAGTTCTTTGTTCTGAGCAAGCTCACCGTTCGGACACCATAGGAAACACAGTAGAGTAGAAGAGTGCTCATTT
Organism: Peromyscus eremicus; assembly: GCF_949786415.1. NCBI lineage: Eukaryota > Metazoa > Chordata > Mammalia > Rodentia > Cricetidae > Peromyscus > Peromyscus eremicus. The sequence goes on from NW_026735096.1 coordinate 7,185, forward strand.
CTCAAAACTATAGTGTGTTTCTTATAAGGCGAGCTATTGTTTGTTTCCCTGTCAGAAAAGGAGTTGAATCCCATGCAGTTTCTTGTCCTACGAGCAAAAGTTGTTTTCTGGTAAGAAGAGTCACTATTGCGCTGCCTTTGCCATACACAGTGCAAATAGAACTTGGGTCTGTTCCGAGCAAGTACAGTGTATTGGACTGAAGACGAACCACTGTTCTTGTCAGTTTCCTAAGCAGAGTTGAACTAGATATGGCCCGTGTGTGTAGGAAGCACAGTTCTTTTGTTCTGAGCACGCTCACTGTTCGAAACCACATAGGAAACACAGTAGAGTAGAAGAGTGCTCTTTTCTCAAAAGCAGAGTGTGTTTCTAGTAAGGCGAGCTAGTGATTGTTTTCTAGTCCTACATGGAGTTGAATCACATGCAGTTTCTGGTTCTATGAGCAAGAGTTGTTTTCTGGTAATAAGAGTCACTATTGTGCTCCCATTGTCATACACAGTGCAAATAGCACTCGCGTCTCTTCCCAGCAAGTACAGTGTATTGGACTGAAGAGAAGCTACTGTTCTTGTCAGTTTCCTAAGCAGAATTGAACTAGATATGGCCGTGTGTGTAGGAAGCACAGTTCTTTTGTTCTGACCAAGCTCAATGCTCTGGCCCTATGGGAAACACAGTAGAGTACAAGAGTGCTCTTTTCTCAAAAGCAGAGTGTGTTTCTTGTAAGGCGAGCTAGCGTTTGTTTCGCAGTCCTAAATGGAGTTGAATCACATGCAGTTTCTGGTCCTACGAGCAAGAGTTGTTTTCTGGTAAGAAGAGACACTATTGTGCTCCCATTGAGTACACAGTGCAAAAAGCACTCAGTCTGTTCCCAGCAAGTACAGTGTATTGGACTGAAGAGGACCTACTGTTCTTGTCAGTTTTATAAGCAGAGTTGAACTAGATATGGCCCGTGTGTGTAGGAAGCATAGTTCTTTTGTTCTGAGCAAGCTCACTGTTCGAACTCCATATGAAACACAGTAGAGTAGAAGAGTGCTCTTTTCTCAAAAGCAGAGTGTGTTTCTTGTAAGGCGAGCTAGCGTTTGTTTCCCAGTCCTAAATGGAGTTGAATCACATGCAGTTTCTGGTCCTACGAGCAAGAGTTGTTTTCTGGTAAAAAAAAGAGACACTATTTCGCTCCTATTGCCATACCCAGTGCAAAAAGCACTCGCGTCTCTTCCTAGCAAGTACAGTGTATTGCCTGAAGAGGAGCTATTGTTCTTGACAGTTTTCTAAGCAGAGTTGAACTAGATATGGCCTGTGTGTGTAGGAAGCACAGTTCTTTTGTTCTGAGCAATTTCACTATTCGGACTCCGTAGGAAACACAGTAGAGTAGAAGAGTGCTCTTTTCTCAAAAGCAGAGTGTGTTTCTTGTAAGGCGAGCTAGCGTTTGTTTCCCAGTCCTAAATGGAGTTGAATCACATGCAGTTTCTGGTCCTACGAACAATAGTTGTTTTCTGGTAAGAAGAGTCACTATTGCACTCCCATTGACATACACAGGGCAAAGAGCCCTGGCGTCTGTTCCCAGCATTTACAGTGTATTTGACTGAAGACGATCTACTATTCTTGTCAATTTTCTGTGCAGAATTGAACTAAATATGGCCCATGTGAGTAGGAAGCACAGTTCTTTTTTTCTGAGCAAGCTCATTGTTCTGGCTCTTTAGGAAACTCAGTATAGTAGAAGAGTGCTCTTTTCTCAAAAGAAGAGTGTGTTTCTTGTAAGGTGAACTAGCGTTTGTTTCCCAGTCCTAATTGGAGTTGAATCACATGCAGTTTCTGGTCCAAAAATCAATAGTTGTTTTCTGGTAAGAAGAGTCACTGTTGCGTTCCTTTGGCCATACACAGTGCAAATAGCACTCGCATCTGCTCCCAGCAAGTACAGTGTATTGGTCAGAAGAGGAGGTACTGTTCTTGTCAGTTTCCTAAGCAGAGTTGAACTAGATATGGCCTGCGTGTGTAGGAAGCACAGTTCTTTTGTTCTGAGCAAGCTCACAGTCGGACACCTTAGGAAACATAGTAGAGTAGAAGAATGCTCTTTACTCAAAAGCAGAGTGTGTTTCTTGTAAGGCGAGCTAGTGTTTGTTTCCCTGTCAGAAAAGGAGGTGAATCCCATGCAGTTTCTTGTCCTACGAGCAAAAGTTGTTTTCTGGTAAGAAGAGTCACTATTGCACTCGCTTTGGCATACACAGTGCAAATAGCACCTGCGTCTGTTCCGAGCAAATACAGTGTATTGGCCTTAAGAGGAGCCACTGTTCTTGTCAGTTTCCTAAGCAGAGTTGACCTAGATATGGCCCGTGTGTGTAGTAAGCACAGTTCTTTTGTTATGAGCAAGCTCACTGTTCGAACCACATAGGAAACATAGTAGAGGAGAAGAGTGCTCTTTTCTCAAAAGCAGAGTGTGTTTCTTGTAAGGCGAGCTAGCGTTTGTTTCCCAGTCCTAAATGGAGTTGAATCACATGCAGTTTCTGGTCCTACGAGCAAGAGTTGTTTTCTGGTCAGAAGAGTCACTATTGTGCTCCCATTGCTCTACACAGTGCAAATAGCACTCGCGTCTGCTCCCAGCAAGTACAGTGTATTGGACTGAAGAGGAGCTACTGTTCTTGTCAGTTTCCTAAGCAGAGTTGAACTAGATATGGCCATATGTGTAGGGAGCACAGTTCTTTTGTTCTGAGCAATACCACTGTTCTTGCCCTATAGGAAACACAGTAGAGTAGAAGAATGCTCATTTCTCAAAAGCAGAGTGTGTTTCTTGTGAGGCGAGCTAGCGTTTGTTTCCCAGTCCTAAGTGGAGTTGAATCCCATGCAGTTTCTGGTCCAACGAGCAAGAGTTGTATTCTGGTAAGAAGAGTCACTATTGGGCTCCCATTTTTTTACACAGTGCAAATAGCACTCGTGGCTGTTCCCAGCAAGTACAGTGTATTGGACTGAAGAGGAGATACTGTTCTTGTCTGTTTCCTAAGCAGAGTTGAACTAGATATGGCCCGTGTGAGTAGGAAGCACAGTTCTTTTGTTCTGAGCAAGCTCATTGTTCTGGCCCTATAGGAAACACAGTAGAGTAGTAGAGTGCTCTTTTCTCAAAAGCAGAGTGTGATTCTGGTAAGGCGAGCTAGTGTTTGTTTCCCAGTTCTAAATGGAGTTGAATCACATGCAGTTTTGGTCCTACGAGCAAGAGTTGTTTTCTGGTAAGGAAATTCACTATTGCGCTCCCATTGCCATACTCAGTGCAAATAGCACTCGCGTCTGCTCTCAGCAAGTACAGTGTATTGGACTGAAGAGGACCTACTGTTCTTGTCAGTTTCCTAAGCAGAGTTGAACTAGATATGTCCCGTGTGTGTAGGATGCACAGTACTTTTGTTCTGAGCAAGCTCACTGTTCTGGCCCTATAGGAAACACAGTAGAGTAGAAGAGTGCTCTTTTCTCAAAAGCAGAGTGTGTTTCTTGTAAAGCAAGCTAGCGTTTGTTTCCCAGTCCTAAATGGAGTTGAATCCCATGCAGTTTCTGGTCCTACGAGCAAGAGTTGTTTTCTGGTAAGAAGGGTCACTATTGCGCTCCCATTGCCATACACAGTTCAAATAGCACTCGCGTCTGTTCCCAGCAAGTACAGTGTATTGGACTGAAGAGGAGCTACTGTTCTTCTCAGTTTCCAAGGATAGTTGAACTAGATATGGCCCGTGTGTGTAGGAAGCACAGTTCTTTTGTTCTGAGATAGCTCACTGTTCGGACACCATAGGAAACACTGTAGAGTAGATGAGTTCTCTTTACTCAAAAGCAGAGTGTGTTTCTTGTAAAGCGAGCTAGCGTTTGTTTCCCAGTCCTAAATGGAATTGAATCACGTGCAGTTTCTGGTCCTATGAGCAAGAGTTGTTTTCTGGTAAGAAGAGTCACTATTGTGCTCCCATTGACATACACAGGGCAAATAGCACTGGCATCAGTTCCCTGCATGTACAGTGTATTGGACTGAAGAGGATCTACTGTTCTTGTCAGTTTATTAGCAGAGTTGAACTAGATATGGCCCGTGTGTGTAGGAAGCACAGTTCTTTTGTTCTGAGCAATCGCACTGTTCCGGCCCTATAGGAAACACAGTAGAGCAGAAGAGTGCTCTTTTCTCAAAAGCAGAGTGTGTTTCTTGTAAGGCAAGCTAGCGTTTGTATCCCAGTCCTAAATGGAGTTGAGTCACATGCAGTCTGGTTAGGAGCAAGAGTTTTTTTCTGGTAAGAAGAGTCACTATTATGCTGCCATTGTCATACACAGGGCAAATAGCGCTGGCGTCTGTTCCCAGCATTTACAGTGTACTGGACTGAAGAGGATCTACTGGTCTTGTCAGTTTCCTAAGCAGAATTGAACTAGATATGGCCCCTGTGTGTAGGAAGCACAGTTCTTTTGTTCTGAGCAAGCTCACTGTTCTGGCCCTATAGGAAACACAGTAGAGTAGAAGAGTGCTCTTTTCTCAAAAGCAGAGTGTGTTTCTTGTAAGGCGAGCTAGCGTTTGTTTCCCAGTCCTAAATGGAGTTGAATCCCATGCAGTTTCTGGTCCTACGACCAAGAGTTGTTTTCTGGTAAGAAGCGTCACTATTGTGCTCCCATTGTCATACACAGGGCAAATAGCACTTGCGTCTGTTCCCAGCAAGTACAGTGTATTGGACTCAAGAGTATCTACTGTTCTTGTCAGTTTCCTAAGCAGAATTGAACTAGATATGGCGGTGTGTAGGAAGCACATTCCTTTTGTGCTGAGCAAGCTCACTGTTCTGGCCCTATAGGAAACACAGTAGAGTAGAAGAGTGCTCTTTTCTCAAAAGCAGAGTGTGTTTCTGGTAAGGCGAGCTAGTGTTTGTTTCCCAGTTCTAAATGGAGTTGAATCACATGCAGTTTTGGTCCTACGAGCAAGAGTTGTTTTCTGGTAAGGAAAGTCACTATTGCTCTCCCATTTCCATACTCAGTGCAAATAGCACTCGCGTCTGCTCCCAGCAAGTACAGTGTATTGGACTGAAGAGGATCTACTGTTCTTGTCAGTTTCCTAAGCAGAGTTGAACTAGATATGGCCCGTGTGTGTAGGAAGCACAGTTCTTTTGTTTTGAGCAATCTCACTGTTCTGGCCCTATAAGAAACACAGTAGAATAGAAGAGTGCTCTTTTCTCAAAAGCAGAGTGTGTTTCTTGTAAGGCGAGGTAGCGTTTGTTTTCCAGTCCTAAATGCAGTTAAGTCACATGCAGTTTCTGGTTAGGAGCAAGAGTTGTTTTCTGGTAAGAAGAGTCACTATTGCGCTCCCATTGTCATACACAGGGCAATTAGCGCTGGCGTCTGTTCCAAGCATTTACAGTGTATTGGACTGAAGAGGATCTACTGTTCTTGTCCGTTTCCTAAGCAGAATTGAACTAGATATGGCCCGTGTGTGTAGGAAGCACAGTTCTTTTGTTCTGAGCAAGCTCACTATTCTAGCACTATATGAAACACAGTAGAGTAGAAGAGTGCCCTTTTCTCAAAAGCAGAGTGTGTTTCTTGTAAGACGAGCTAGCGTTTGTTTCCCAGTCCTCAATGGAGTTGAATCCCATGCAGTTTCTGGTCATACAAGCAAGAGTTGTTTTCTGGTAAAAAGAGTCACTATTGCACTCCCATTGCGATACACAGTGCAAATGGCCCTGGCGTCTGTTCCCAGCAAGTACAGTGTATTGGACTGAAGAGGAGCTACTGTTCTTGTCAGTTTTATAAACAGAGTTGAACTAGATATGTCCCTTGTGTGTAGGATGCACAGTTCTTTTGTTCTGAGCAAGCTCACTGTTCGGACACCATAGGAAACACAGTAGAGTAGAAGAGTGCTCTTTTCTCAAAAGCAGAGTGTGTTTCTTGTAAGGCGAGCTAGTGTTTGTTTCCCAGTCAGAAATGGATTTGAATCACATGCAGTTTTTGGTCCTACGAGCAAGAGTTGTTTTCTGGTAAGGAAAGTCACTATTGCGCTCCCATTGCTATACACAGTGCAAATATCTCTCGCGTCTGTTCCCAGCAAATACAGTGTATTGGACTTAAGAGGAGCTACTGTTCTTGTCAGTTTCTTAAGCAGAGTTGAAATAGATATGTCCCGTGTGTGTAGGATGCACAGTTCTTTTGTTCTGAGCAAGCTCACTGTTTGGACACCATAGGCAACACAGTAGAGTAGAAGAGTGCTGTTTTCCCAAAAGCAGAGTGTGTTTCTTGTAAAGCGAGCTAGCGTTTGTTTCCCAGTCCTAAATGGAGTTGAATCCCATGCAGTTTCTGGTCCTACGAGCAAGAGTTGTTTTCCGGTAAGAAGGGTCACTATTGTGCTCCCATTGCCATACACAGTGCAAATAGCACTCGCATCTGTTCAAAGCAAGTACAGTGTATTGGACTGAAGAGGATCTACTGTTCTTGTCAGTTTATTAGCAGAGTTGAACTAGATATGGCCCGTGTGTGTAGGAAGCACAGTTCTTTTGTTATGAGCAATCTCACTGTTCCGGCCCTATAGGAAACACAGTAGAGTAGAAGAGTGCTCTTTTCTCAAAAGCAGAGTGTGTTTCTTGTAAGGCGAGCTACCGTTTGTATCCCAGTCCTAAATGGAGTTGAGTCACATGCAGTCTGGTTAGGAGTAAGAGTTTTTTTCTGGTAAGAAGCGTCACTATTGTGCTCCCATTGTCATACAGAGGGCAAATAGCGCTCGCGTCTGTTCCCAGCAAGTACAGTGTATTGGACTCAAGAGGATCTACTGTTCTTGTCAGTTTCCTAAGCAGAATTGAACTAGATATGGCCGTGTGTGTAGGAAGCACATTCCTTTTGTGCTGAGCAAGCTCACTTTTCTGGCCCTATAGGAAACACAGTAGAGTAGAAGAGTGCTCTTTTCTCAAAAGCAGAGTGTGTTTCTGGTAAGGTGAGCTAGTGTTTGTTTCCCAGTTCTAAATGGAGTTGAATCACATGCAGTTTTGGTCCTACGAGCAAGAGTTGTTTTCTGGTAAGTAAAGTCACTATTGCGCTCCCATTGCCATACTCAGTGCAAATAGCACTCGCGTCTGCTCCCAGCAAGTACAGTGTATTGGACTGAAGAGGATCTACTGTTCTTGTTAGTTTCCTAAGCAGAGTTGAACTAGATATGGCCCGTGTGTGTAGGAAACACAGTTCTTTTGTTCTGAGCAATCACACTGTTCTGGCCCTATAAGAAACACAGTAGAATAGAAGAGTGCTCTTTTCTCAAAAGCAGAGTGTGTTTCTAGTAAGGCTAGGTAGCGTTTGTTTCCCAGTCCTAAATGGAGTTGAGTCACATGCAGTTTCTGTTTAGGAGCAAGAGTTGTATTCTGGTAAGAAGAGTCACTATTGTGCTCCCATTGTCATACACAGGGCAATTAGCGCTGGCGTCTGTTCCAAGCATTTACAGTGTATTGGACTGAAGAGGATCTACTGTTCTTGTTAGTTTCCTAAGCAGAGTTGAACTAGATATGGCCGTGTGTGTTGGAAGCAATGTTCTTTTGTTTGAGCAAGCTCACTGTTCTGGTCCTATAGGAAACACAGTAGAGTAGATGAGTGATCTTTTCTCAAAAGCAGAATGTGTTTCTGTAAGGCGAGCTAGCTTTTATTTCCAAGTCCTAAATGGAATTGGATCACATGCAGTTTTTGGTCCTAGGAGCAAGAGTTGTTTTCTGGTAAGGAAAGTCACTATTGCGGTCGCATTGACATACACAGTGCAAATAGCACTCGTGTCTGTTCCCAGGAAGTACAGTACTTGGACAGAAGAGGAGCTACTGTTCTTGTGAGTTTCCTAAGCAGAGTTGAACTTGATATGGCCCCTGTATTTAGGAAGCACAGTTCTTTTGTTCTGAGCAAGGTCACTGTTCAGACCGCATAGAAAACACAGTGGAGTAGAAGAGTGCTCTTTTCTCAAAAGCAGAGTGTGTTTCTTGTAAGGCGAGCTAGTGTTTGTTTCCCAGTCAGAATTGGAGTTGAATCCCATGCAGATTCTGGTCCTACAAGCAAGCGTTGTTTTCTGGTAAGAAGAGTCACTTTTGTGCTCCAATTGCCATACACAGTGCAAATAGCACTCGCGTCTGCTCCCAGCAAGTACAGTGTATTGGACTTAAGAGGAGCTACTGTTCTTGTCAGTTTTTTAAGCAGAGTTGAACTAGATATGGCCCGTGTTTGTAGGAAGCACAGTTCTTTGTTCTGAGCAAGCTCACCGTTCGGACACCATAGGAAACACAGTAGAGTAGAAGAGTGCTCATTTCTCAAAACTATAGTGTGTTTCTTATAAGGCGAGCTATTGTTTGTCTCCCTGTCAGAAAAGGAGTTGAATCCCATGCAGTTTCTTGTCCTACGAGCAAAAGTTGTTTTCTGGTAAGAAGAGTCACTATTGCGCTGCCTTTGCCATACACAGTGCAAATAGCACTTGGGTCTGTTCCGAGCAAGTACAGTGTATTGGACTGAAGACGAACCACTGTTCTTGTCAGTTTCCTAAGCAGAGTTGAACTAGATATGGCCCGTGTGTGTAGGAAGCACAGTTCTTTTGTTCTGAGCACGCTCACTGTTCGAAACCACATAGGAAACACAGTAGAGTAGAAGAGTGCTCTTTTCTCAAAAGCAGAGTGTGTTTCTAGTAAGGCGAGCTCGTGATTGTTTTCTAGTCCTACATGGAGTTGAATCACATGCAGTTTCTGGTTCTATGAGCAAGAGTTGTTTTCTGGTAATAAGAGTCACTATTGTGCTCCCATTGTCATACACAGTGCAAATAGCACTCGCGTCTCTTCCCAGCAAGTACAGTGTATTGGACTGAAGAGAAGCTACTGTTCTTGTCAGTTTCCTAAGCAGAATTGAACTAGATATGGCCGTGTGTGTAGGAAGCACAGTTCTTTTGTTCTGACCAAGCTCAATGCTCTGGCCCTATGGGAAACACAGTAGAGTACAAGAGTGCTCTTTTCTCAAAAGCAGAGTGTGTTTCTTGTAAGGCGAGCTAGCGTTTGTTTCGCAGTCCTAAATGGAGTTGAATCACATGCAGTTTCTGGTCCTACGAGCAAGAGTTGTTTTCTGGTAAGAAGAGACACTATTGTGCTCCCATTGAGTACACAGTGCAAAAAGCACTCAGTCTGTTCCCAGCAAGTACAGTGTATTGGACTGAAGAGGACCTACTGTTCTTGTCAGTTTTATAAGCAGAGTTGAACTAGATATGGCCCGTGTGTGTAGGAAGCATAGTTCTTTTGTTCTGAGCAAGCTCACTGTTCGAACTCCATATGAAACACAGTAGAGTAGAAGAGTGCTCTTTTCTCAAAAGCAGAGTGTGTTTCTTGTAAGGCGAGCTAGCGTTTGTTTCCCAGTCCTAAATGGAGTTGAATCACATGCAGTTTCTGGTCCTACGAGCAAGAGTTGTTTTCTGGTAAAAAAAAGAGACACTATTTCGCTCCTATTGCCATACCCAGTGCAAAAAGCACTCGCGTCTCTTCCTAGCAAGTACAGTGTATTGCCTGAAGAGGAGCTATTGTTCTTGACAGTTTTCTAAGCAGAGTTGAACTAGATATGGCCTGTGTGTGTAGGAAGCACAGTTCTTTTGTTCTGAGCAATTTCACTATTCGGACTCCATAGGAAACACAGTAGAGTAGAAGAGTGCTCTTTTCTCAAATGCAGAGTGTGTTTCTTGTAAGGCGAGCTAGCGTTTGTTTCCCAGTCCTAAATGGAGTTGAATCACATGCAGTTTCTGGTCCTACGAACAATAGTTGTTTTCTGGTAAGAAGAGTCACTATTGCGCTCCCATTGACATACACAGGGCAAAGAGCCCTGGCGTCTGTTCCCAGCATTTACAGTGTATTTGACTGAAGACGATCTACTATTCTTGTCAATTTTCTGTGCAGAATTGAACTAAATATGGCCCGTGTGAGTAGGAAGCACAGTTCTTTTTTTCTGAGCAAGCTCATTGTTCTGGCTCTTTAGGAAACTCAGTATAGTAGAAGAGTGCTCTTTTCTCAAAAGAAGAGTGTGTTTCTTGTAAGGCGAACTAGCGTTTGTTTCCCAGTCCTAATTGGAGTTGAATCACATGCAGTTTCTGGTCCAAAAATCAATAGTTGTTTTCTGGTAAGAAGAGTCACTGTTGCGTTCCTTTGGCCATACACAGTGCAAATAGCACTCGCATCTGCTCCCAGCAAGTACAGTGTATTGGTCAGAAGAGGAGGTACTGTTCTTGTCAGTTTCCTAAGCAGAGTTGAACTAGATATGGCCCGCGTGTGTAGGAAGCACAGTTCTTTTGTTCTGAGCAAGCTCACAGTCGGACACCTTAGGAAACATAGTAGAGTAGAAGAATGCTCTTTACTCAAAAGCAGAGTGTGTTTCTTGTAAGGCGAGCTAGTGTTTGTTTCCCTGTCAGAAAAGGAGGTGAATCCCATGCAGTTTCTTGTCCTACGAGCAAAAGTTGTTTTCTGGTAAGAAGAGTCACTATTGCACTCGCTTTGGCATACACAGTGCAAATAGCACCTGCGTCTGTTCCGAGCAAATACAGTGTATTGGCCTTAAGAGGAGCCACTGTTCTTGTCAGTTTCCTAAGCAGAGTTGAACTAGATATGGCCCGTGTGTGTAGTAAGCACAGTTCTTTTGTTATGAGCAAGCTCACTGTTCGAACCACATAGGAAACATAGTAGAGGAGAAGAGTGCTCTTTTCTCAAAAGCAGAGTGTGTTTCTTGTAAGGCGAGCTAGCGTTTGTTTCCCAGTCCTAAATGGAGTTGAATCACATGCAGTTTCTGGTCCTACGAGCAAGAGTTGTTTTCTGGTCAGAAGAGTCACTATTGTGCTCCCATTGCTCTACACAGTGCAAATAGCACTCGCGTCTGCTCCCAGCAAGTACAGTGTTTTGGACTGAAGAGGAGCTACTGTTCTTGTCAGTTTCCTAAGCAGAGTTGAACTAGATATGGCCCGTGTGTGTAGGAAGCACAGTTCTTTTGTTCTGAGCAAGCTCACAGTTCGGACACCTTAGGAAACATAGTAGAGTAGAAGAGTGCTCTTTTCTCAAAAGCAGAGTGTGTTTCTCGTAAGGCGAGCTAGTGTTTGTTTCCCTGTCAGAAAAGGAGTTGAATCCCATGCAGTTTCTTGTCCTACGAGCAAAAGTTGTTTTCTGGTAAGAAGAGTCACTATTGTGCTCCCTTTGCCATACACAGTGCAAAGAGCACTCTTGTCTGCTCCGAGCAAGTACAGTGTATTGGCCTGAAGAGGAGCCACTGTTCTTGTCAGTTTCCTAAGCAGAGTTGAACTAGATATGGCCCGTGTGTGTAGGAAGCACAGTTCTTCTGTTCTGAGCAAGCTCACTGTTCGAACCACATAGGAAACACAGTAGAGGAGAAGAGTGCTCTTTTCTCAAAAACAGAGTGTGTTTCTTGTAAGGCGAGTTAGTGTTTGTTTCCCTGACGAAAAAGGAGTTGAATCCCATGCAGTTTCTTCTCCTACGAGCAAAAGTTGTTTTCTGGTAAGAAGAGTGACTATTGCGCTCCCATTGTCATACACAGGGCAAATAGCACTGGCGTCTATTCCCAGCATGTACAGTGTATTGGACTGCAGAGGATCTACTGTTCTTGTCAGTTTCCTAAGCAGAGTTGAACTAGATATGGCCCTTGTGTGTAGGAGGCACAGTTCTTTTGTTCTGAGCAAGCTCACTTTTCTGGCCCTATAAGAAACACAGTAGAGTAGAAGAGTGCTCTTTTCTCAAAAGCAGAGTGTGATCCTTGTAAGGCGTGCTAGCATTTGATTCCCAGTCCTAAATGGAGTTGAATCACATGCAGTTTTTGGTCCTACGAGCAAGAGTTGTTTTCTGGTAAGGAAAGTCACTATTGCGCTCCCATTGCCATACACAGTGCAAATAGCACTCGCGTCTGTTCCCAGCAAGTACAGTGTATTGGACTGAAGAGGAGCTACTGTTCTTGTCAGTTTCCTAAGCAGAGTTGAACTAGATATGGCCTGTGTGTGTGTAGGAAGCACAGTTCTTTTGTTCTGAGCAAGCTCACTGTTCTGGCCCTATAGGAAAAACAGTAGAGTAGAAGAGTGCTCTTTTCTCAAAAGCAGAGTGTGTTTCTTGTAAGGCGAGCTAGTGTTTGTTTCCCTGTGAGAAAAGGAGTTGAATCCCATGCAGTTTCTTGTCCTATGAGCAAAAGATGTTTTCTGGTAAGAAGAGTGACTGTTGCGCTCCCATTGTCATAGACAGGGCAAATAGCACTGGCATCTATTCCCAGCATGTACAGTGTATTGGACTGCAGAGGATCTACTGTTCTTGTCAGTTTCCTAAGCAGAGTTGAACTAGATATGGCCCGTGTGTGTAGGAAGCACAGTTCTTTTGTTCTGAGCAAGCTCACTTTTCTGGCCCTATAGGAAACACAGTAGAGTAGAAGAGTGCTCTTTTCTCAAAAGCATAGTGTGTTCCTTGTAAGGCAAGCTAGCATTTGATTCCCAGTCCTAAATGGAGTTGAATGACATGCAGTTTCTGGTCCTACAAGCAAGAGTTGTTTTCTGGTAAGAAGAGTCACTATTGTGCTCCCATTGCCATACACAGGGCAAATAGCCCTCGCGTCTGTTCCCAGCATGTACAGTGTATTGGACTGAAGAGGATCTACTGTTCTTCTCAGTTTCCTAAGCAAAGTTGAACTAGATATGGCCCGTGTGTGTAGTAAGCACAGTTCTTTTGTTATGAGCAAGCTCACTGTTCTGGCCCTATAGGAAACACAGTAGAGTAGAAGAGTGCTCTTTTCTCAAAAGCAGAGTGTGTTTCTTATAAGGCGAGCTAGCGTTTGTTTCCCAGTCTTAAATGGAGTTGAATCACATGCAGTTTCTGGTCCTACCAGCAAGAGTTGTTTTCTGGTAAGAAGAGTCACTATTGTGCTCCCATTGCTCTACACAGTACAAATAGCACTCGCGTCTGCTCCCAGCAAGTACAGTGTATTGGACTGAAGAGGAACTACTGTTCTTGTCAGTTTCCTAAGCAGAGTTGAACTAGATATGGCCCGTGGGTGTAGGAAGCACAGTTCTTTTTTTCTGAGCAAGCTCACAGTTCGGACAGCTTAGGAAACATAGTAGAGTTCAAGAGTGCTCTTTTCTCAAAAGCAGAGTGTGTTTCTTGTAAGGCGAGCTAGTGTTTGTTTCCCTGTTAGAAAAGGAGTTGAATCCCATGCAGTTTCTTGTCCTACGAGCAAAAGTTGTTTTCTGGTCAGAAGAGTCACTATTGTGCTCCCTTTGCCATACACAGTGCAAAGAGCACTCGTGTCTGCTCCAAGCAAGTACAGTGTATTGGCCTGAAGAGGAGCCACTGTTCTTGTCAGTTTCCTAAGCAGAGTTGAACTAGATATGGCCCGTGTGTGTAGGAAGCACAGTTCTTCTGTTCTGAGCAAGCTCACTGTTCGAACCACATAGGAAACACAGTAGAGGAGAAGAGTGCTCTTTTCTCAAAAACAGAGTGTGTTTCTTGTAAGGCGAGTTAATGTTTGTTTCCCTGTCAGAAAAGGAGTTGAATCCCATGCAGTTTCTTCTCCTACGAGCAAAAGTTGTTTTCTGGTAAGAAGAGTGACTATTGCGCTCCCATTGTCATACACAGGGCAAATAGCACTGGCGTCTATTCCCAGCATGTACAGTGTATTGGACTGCAGAGGATCTACTGTTCTTGACAGTTTCCTAAGCAGAGTTGAACTAGATATGGCCCTTGTGTGTAGGAGGCACAGTTCTTTTGTTCTGAGCAAGCTCACTTTTCTGGCCCTATAGGAAACACAGTAGAGTAGAAGAGTGCTCTTTTCTCAAAAGCAGAGTGTGTTCCTTGTAAGGCGTGCTAGCATTTGATTCCCAGTCCTAAATGGAGTTGATTCACATTCAGTTTCTGGTCCTACGAGCAAGAGTTGTTTTCTGGTAAGAAGAGTCACTATTGCGCGCCCATTGTCATACACAGTGCAAATAGCACTCGCGTCTGTTCCCAGCAAGTACAGTGTATTGGCCTGAAGAGGAGGTACTGTTCTTGTCAGTTTCGTAAGCTGTGTTGAATTAGATATGGCCCGTGTGTGTAGGAAGCACAGTTCTTTTGTTCTGAGCAAGCTCACTGTTTGGACCCCATAGGAAACACAGTAGAGTAGAAGAGTGCTCTTTCCTGAAAAGCAGAGTGTGTTTCTTGTAAGGCGAGCTAGCGTTTGTTTCCCAGTCCTAAATGGAGTTGAATCCCATGCAGTTTCTGTTCCTACGAGGAAGAGTTGTTTTCTGGTAAGAAGAGTCACTATTGCGCTCCCATTGTCATAATCAGGGAAAATAGCACTCGAGTCTGTTTTCAGCATGTACAGTGTATTGGAAGAGGAGCTACTGTTCTTGTTAGTTTCCTAAGCAGAATTGAACTAGATATGGCCTTGTGTGTAGCAAGCACAGTTCTTTTGTTCTGAGCAAGCTCACTGTTCTGGCCCTATAGGAATCACAGTAGAGTAGAAGAGTGCTCTTTTCTCAAAAGCAGAGTGTGTTTCTTGTAAGGCGAGCTAGCGTTTGTTTCCCAGTCCTAAATGGAGTTGAATCACATGCAGTTTCTGGTCCTACGAGCAAGAGTTGTTTTCTGGTAAGAAGAGTCACTATTGCGCTCCCATTGCCATACACAGTGCAAATAGCACTCGTGTCTGTTCCCAGGAAGTACAGTGTTTGGACAGAAGAGCAGCTACTGTTCTTGTGAGTTTCCTATGCAGAGTTGATCTTGATATGGCCCCTGTGTTTAGGAAGCACAGTTCATTTGTTCTGAGCAAGCTCACTGTTCGGACCCCATAGAAAACACAGTAGAGGAGAAGAGTGCTCTTTTCTCAAAAGCAGAGTGTGTTTCTAGTAAGACAAGCAAGTGATTGTTTCCTAGTCCTACATGGAGTTGAATCCCATGCACTCGCATCTGTTCCCAGGACGTACAGTGTATTGGACTGAAGAGGAGCTACTGTTCTTGTCAGTTTCCTAAGGAGAGTTGAACTAGATATGTCCCGTGTGTGAAGGAAGCACAGTTCTTTTGTTCCGACCAAGCTCACTGTTCTGGCCCTATAGGAAATACAGTAGAGTAGAAGAGTGCTCTTTTCTCAAAAGCAGAGTGTGTTTTTTGTAAGGCGAGCTAGCGTTTGTTTCCCAGTCCTAAATGGAGTTGAATCACATGCAGTTTCTGGTTCTACGAGCAAGAGTTGTTTTCTGGTAAGAAGAGTCACTATTGCGCTCCCGTTGCCATACACAGGGCAAATAGCACTTGCGTCTGTGTCCAGCATGTACAGTGCATTGGACTGAAGAGGGTCTACTGTTCTTGTCAGTTTCCTAAGCAAAGTTGAACTAGGTATGGCCAGTGTGTGTAGGAAGCACAGTTCTTTGTTCTGAGCAAGCTCACTGTTCTGGCCCTATAGGAAACACAGTAGTGTAGAAGAGTGCTCTTTTCTCAAAAGCAGAGTGTGTTTCTTTAAGGAGAGCTAGCGTTTGTTTCCCAGTCCTAAATGGAGTTGAATCACATGCAGTTTCTGGTCCAACGAGCAAGAGTTTTTTTCTGGTAAGAAGAGTCACTATTGCGCTCCCATTGCCATACACAGTGCAAATAGCACTCCCGTCTGTTCCCAGCAAGTACAGTGTATTGAAATGAAGAGTAGCTACTGTTCTTGTGAGTTTCCTAAGCAGAGTTGAACTATATGGCCCGTGTGTGTAGGAAGCACAGTTCTTTCGTTCTGAGCAAGCTAACTGTTCTGGCCCTATAGGAAACACAGTAGAGTAGAAGAGGGCTCTTTTCTCAAAAGCAGAGTGTGTTTCTTGTAAGGTGATCTAGTGTTTATTTACCAGTCAGAAATGGAGTTGAATTACATGCAGTTTTTGGTCTTACGAGCAAGAGTTTTTTTCTTGTAGAAGAGTCACTATTGCGCGCCCATTGTCATATACAGTGCAAATAGCACTCGCGTCTGTTCCCAGCAAGTACAGTGTATTGGACTGAAGAGGAGGTACTGTTCTGGTCAGTTTCGTAAGCTGTGTTGAATTAGATATGGCCCGTGTGTGTAGGAAGCACAGTTCTTTTGTTCTGAGCAAGCTCACTGTTTGGACCCCATAGGAAACACAGTAGAGTAGAAGAGTGCTCTTTCCTGAAAAGCAGAGTGTGTTTCTTGTAAGGCGAGCTAGCGTTTGTTTCCCAGTCCTAAATGGAGTTGAATCCCATGCAGTTTCTGTTCCTATGAGGAAGAGTTGTTTTCTGGTAAGAAGAGTCACTATTGCGCTCCCATTGTCATAATCAGGGAAAATAGCACTCGAGTCTGTTTTCAGCATGTACAGTGTATTGGAAGAGGAGCTACTGTTCTTGTTAGTTTCCTAAGAAGAATTGAACTAGATATGGCCTTGTGTGTAGGAAGCACAGTTCTTTTGTTCTGAGCAAGCTCACTGTTCTGGCCCTATAGGAATCACAGTAGAGTAGAAGAGTGCTCTTTTCTCAAAAGCAGAGTGTGTTTCTTGTAAGGCGAGCTAGCGTTTGTTTCCCAGTCCTAAATGGAGTTGAATCACATGCAGTTTCTGGTCCTACGAGCAAGAGTTGTTTTCTGGTAAGAAGAGTCACTATTGCGCTCCCATTGCCATACACTGCAAATAGCACTCGTGTCTGTTCCCAGGAAGTACAGTGTTTGGACAGAAGAGCAGCTACTGTTCTTGTGAGTTTCCTATGCAGAGTTGATCTTGATATGGCCCCTGTGTTTAGGAAGCACAGTTCATTTGTTCTGAGCAAGCTCACTGTTCGGACCCCATAGAAAACACAGTAGAGTAGAAGAGTGCTCTTTTCTCAAAAGCAGAGTGTGTTTCTTGTAAGGTGAGCTAGTGTTTATTTCCCAGTCAGAATTGGAGTTGAATCCCATGCAGATTCTGGTCCTACAAGCAAGAGTTGTTTTCTGGTAAGAAGAGTCACTTTTGTGCTCCCTTTGCCATACACAGTGCAAATAGCACTCGCGTCTGCTCCCAGCAAGTACAGTGTATTGGACTTAAGAGGAGCTACTGTTCTTGTCAGTTTTTTAAGCAGAGTTGAACTAGATATATGGCCCTTGTGTGTAGGAAGCACAGTTCTTTTGTTCTGAGCAAGCTCACTGTTCGGACACCATAGGAAACACAGTAGAGTAGAAGAGTGCTCATTTCTCAAAAGCATAGTGTGTTTCTTGTAAGGCGAGCTAGTGTTTGTTTCCCTGTGAGAAAAGGAGTTGAATCCCATGCAGTTTCTTGTCCTACGAGCAAAAGTTGTTTTCTGGTAAGAAGAGTCACTATTGCGCTCCCTTTGCCATACACAGTGCAAATAGCCCTTGCGTCTGTTCCGAGCAAGTACAGTGTATTGGACTGAAGACGAACCACTGTTCTTGTCAGTTTCCTAAGCAGAGTTGAACTAGATATGGCCCGTGTGTGTAGGTAGCACAGTTCTTTTGTTCTGAGCAAGCTCACTGTTCGAACCACATAGGAAACACAGTAGAGGAGAAGAGTGCTCTTTTCTCAAAAGCAGAGTGTGTTTCTACTAAGACAAGCAATAGATTGTTTCCTAGTCCTACATGGAGTTGAATCCCATGCACTCGCATCTGTTCCCAGGACGTACAGTGTATTGGACTGAAGAGGAGCTACTGTCCTTGTCAGTTTCCTAAGCAGAGTTGAACTAGATATGTCCCGTGTGTGAAGGAAGCACAGTTCTTTTGTTCCGACCAAGCTCACGGTTCTGGCCCTATAGGAAACACAGTAGAGTAGAAGAGTGCTCTTTTCTCAAAAGCAGAGTGTGTTTTTTGTAAGGCGAGCTAGCGTTTGTTTCCCAGTCCTAAATGGAGTTGAATCACATGCAGTTTCTGGTTCTACGAGCAAGAGTTGTTTTCTGGTAAGAAGAGTCACTATTGCGCTCCCATTGCCATACACAGGGCAAATAGCACTCGCGTCTGTTCCCAGCATGTACAGTGCATTGGAATGAAGAGGGTATACTGTTCTTGTCAGTTTCCTAAGCAAAGTTGAACTAGGTATGGCCGGTGTGTGTAGGAAGCACAGTTCTTTGTTCTGAGCAAGCTCACTGTTCTGGCCCTATAGGAAACACAGTAGTGTAGAAGAGTGCTCTTTTCTCAAAAGCAGAGTGTGTTTCTTTAAGGAGAGCTAGCGTTTGTTTCCCAGTCCTAAATGGAGTTGAATCACATGCAGTTTCTGGTCCAACGAGCAAGAGTTTTTTTCTGGTAAGAAGAGTCACTATTGCGCTCCCATTTTCATACACAGTGCAAATAGCACTCCTGTCTGTTCCCAGCAAGTACAGTGTATTGGAATGAAGAGTAGCTACTGTTCTTGTCAGTTTCCTAAGCAGAGTTGAACTATATGGCCCGTGTGTGTAGGAAGCACAGTTCTTTTGTTCTGAGCAAGCTAACTGTTCTGGCCCTATAGGAAACACAGTACAGTAGAAGAGGGCTCTTTTCTCAAAAGCAGAGTGTGTTTCTTGTAAGGTGATCTAGTGTTTATTTACCAGTCAGAAATGGAGTTGAATTACATGCAGTTTTTGGTCCTACGAGCAAGAGTTTTTTTCTGGTAAGAAGAGTCACTGTTGCCTGCCCATTGCCATGCAGAGTGCATATAGCACTCGCGTCTGTTCCCAGCATATACAGTGTATTGGACTGAAAAGGATCTACTGTTCTTGTCAGTTTCCTAAGCAAAGTTCAACTAGATATGACCCGTGTGTGTAGGAAGCACAGTTCTTTTGTTCTGAGCAAGCCTACTGTTCTGGCCCTATAGGAAACACAGTATAGTAGAAGAGTGCTCTTTTCTCAAAAGCAGAGTGTGTTTCTTGTAAGGCGAGCTATCGTTTGTTTCCCAGTCCTAAATGGAGTTGAATGACATGCAGTTTCTGGCCCTACAAGCAAGAGTTGTTTTCTGGTAAGAAGAGTCACTATTGTGCTCCCATTGCCATACACAGGGCAAATAGCCCTCGCGTCTGTTCCCAGCATGTACAGTGTATTGGACTGAAGAGGATCTACTGTTCTTCTCAGTTTCCTAAGCAAAGTTGAACTAGATATGGCCCGTGTGTGTAGTAAGCACAGTTCTTTTGTTATGAGCAAGCTCACTGTTCTGGCCCTATAGGAAACACAGTAGAGTAGAAGAGTGCTCTTTTCTCAAAAGCAGAGTGTGTTTCTTGTAAGGCGAGCTAGCGTTTGTTTCCCAGTCCTAAATGGAGTTGAATCACATGCAGTTTCTGGTCCTACCAGCAAGAGTTGTTTTCTGGTAAGAAGAGTCACTATTGTGCTCCCTTTGCCATACACAGTGCAAAGAGCACTCGTGTCTCCTACGAGCAAGTACAGTGTATTGGCCTGAAGAGGAGCCACTGTTCTTGTCAGTTTCCTAAGCAGAGTTGAACTAGATATGGCCCGTGTGTGTAGGAAGCACAGTTCTTCTGTTCTGAGCAAGCTCACTGTTCGAACCACATAGGAAACACAGTAGAGGAGAAGAGTGCTCTTTTCTCAAAAGCAGAGTGTGTTTCTTGTAAGGCGAGTTAGTGTTTGTTTCCCTGTCAGAAAAGGAGTTGAATCCCATGCAGTTTCTTCTCCTACAAGCAAAAGTTGTTTTCTGGTAAAAAGAGTGACTATTGCGCTCCCATTGTCATACACAGGGCAAATAGCACTGGCGTCTATTCCCAGCATGTACAGTGTATTGGACTGAAGAGGATCTACTGTTCTTGTCTGTTTCCTAAGCAGAGTTGAACTAGATATGGCCCTTGTGTGTAGGAGGCACAGTTCTTTTGTTCTGAGCAAGCTCACTTTTCTGGCCCTATAGGAAACACAGTAGAGTAGAAGAGTGCTCTTTTCTCAAAAGCAGAGTGTGTTTCTTGTAACTCGTGCTAGCATTTGATTCCCAGTCCTAAATGGAGTTGATTCACATTCAGTTTCTGGTCCTACGAGCAAGAGTTGTTTTCTGGTAAGAAGAGTCACTATTGCGCTCCCATTGTCATACACAGTGCAAATGGCACTCGCGTCTGTTCCCAGCAAGTACAGTGTATTGGACTGAAGAGGAGGTACTGTTCTTGTCAGTTTCGTAAGCTGTGTTGAATTAGATATGGCCCGTGTGTGTAGGAAGCACAGTTCTTTTGTTCTGAGCAAGCTCACTGTTTGGACCCCATAGGAAACACAGTAGAGTAGAAGAGTGCTCTTTCCTGAAAAGCAGAGTGTGTTTCTTGTAAGGCGAGCTAGCGTTTGTTTGCCAGTCCTAAATGGAGTTGAATCCCATGCAGTTTCTGGTCCTACGAGCAAGAGTTTTTTTCTGGTAAGAAGAGTCACTATTGCGCTCCCATTGTCATAATCAGGGCAAATAGCACTGGCGTCTGTTTTCAGCATGTACAGTGCATTGGAAGAGGAGCTACTGTTCTTGTTAGTTTCCTAAGCAGAATTGAACTAGATATGGCCTTGTGTGTAGGAAGCACAGTTCTTTTGTTCTGAGCAAGCTCACTGTTCTGGCCCTATAGGAATCACAGTAGAGTAGAAGAGTGCTCTTTTCTCAAAAGCAGAGTGTGTTTCTTGTAAGGCGAGCTAGCGTTTGTTTCCCAGTCCTAAATGGAGTTGAATCACATACAGTTTCTGGTCCATTGAGCAAGAGTTGTTTTCTGGTAAGAAGAGTCACTCTTGTGCTCCCATTGTGATACACAGTGCAAATAGCCCTGGCGTCTGTTCCCAGCAAGTAAAGTGTGTTGGACTGAAGAGGATCTACTGTTCTTCTGAGTTTCCGAAGCAGAATTGGACTAGATATGGCCATGTGTGTAGGAAGCACAGTTCTTTTGTACTGAGCAAGCTCACTGTTCTGGCCCTATAGGAATCACAGTAGAGTAGAAGAGTGCTCTTTTCTCAAAAGCAGAGTGTGTTTCTTGTAAGGCGAGCTAGCGTTTGTTTCCCAGTCCTAATGATGTTGAATCACATGCAGTTTCTGGTCCTACGAGCAAGAGTTGTTTTCTGGTAAGAAGAGTCACTATTGCGCTCCCATTGCCATACACAGTGCAAATAGCACTCGTGTCTGTTCCCAGGAAGTACAGTGTTTGGACAGAAGAGCAGCTACTGTTCTTGTGAGTTTCCTATGCAGAGTTGATCTTGATATGGCCCCTGTGTTTAGGAAGCACAGTTCATTTGTTCTGAGCAAGCTCACTGTTCGGACCCCATAGAAAACACAGTAGAGTAGAAGAGTGCTCTTTTCTCAAAAGCAGAGTGTGTTTCTTGTAAGGCGAGCTAGTGTTTATTTCCCAGTCATAATTGGAGTTGAATCCCATGCAGATTCTGGTCCTACAAGCAAGAGTTGTTTTCTGGTAAGAAGAGTCACTTTTGTGCTCCCTTTGCCATACACAGTGCAAATAGCACTCGCGTCTGCTCCCAGCAAGTACAGTGTATTGGACTTAAGAGGAGCTACTGTTCTTGTCAGTTTTTTAAGCAGAGTTGAACTAGATATATGGCCCTTGTGTGTAGGAAGCACAGTTCTTTTGTTCTGAGCAAGCTCACTGTTCGGACACCATAGGAAACACAGTAGAGTAGAAGAGTGCTCATTTCTCAAAAGCATAGTGTGTTTCTTGTAAGGCGAGCTAGTGTTTGTTTCCCTGTGAGAAAAGCAGTTGAATCCCATGCAGTTTCTTGTCCTATGAGCAAAAGTTGTTTTCTGGTAAGAAGAGTCACTATTGCGCTCCCTTTGCCATACACAGTGCAAATAGCACCTGCGTCTGTTCCGAGCAAATACAGTGTATTGGCCTTAAGAGGAGCCACTGTTCTTGTCAGTTTCCTAAGCAGAGTTGAACTAGATATGGCCCGTGTGTGTAGGTAGCACAGTTCTTTTGTTCTGAGCAAGCTCACTGTTCGAACCACATAGGAAACACAGTAGAGGAGAAGAGTGCTCTTTTCTCAAAAGCAGAGTGTGTTTCTACTAAGACAAGCAATAGATTGTTTCCTAGTCCTACATGGAGTTGAATCCCATGCACTCGCATCTGTTCCCAGGACGTACAGTGTATTGGACTGAAGAGGAGCTACTGTCCTTGTCAGTTTCCTAAGCAGAGTTGAACTAGATATGTCCCGTGTGTGAAGGAAGCACAGTTCTTTTGTTCCGACCAAGCTCACGGTTCTGGCCCTATAGGAAACACAGTAGAGTAGAAGAGTGCTCTTTTCTCAAAAGCAGAGTGTGTTTTTTGTAAGGCGAGCTAGCGTTTGTTTCCCAGTCCTAAATGGAGTTGAATCACATGCAGTTTCTGGTTCTACGAGCAAGAGTTGTTTTCTGGTAAGAAGAGTCACTATTGCGCTCCCATTGCCATACACAGGGCAAATAGCACTCGCGTCTGTTCCCAGCATGTACAGTGCATTGGAATGAAGAGGGTATACTGTTCTTGTCAGTTTCCTAAGCAAAGTTGAACTAGGTATGGCCGGTGTGTGTAGGAAGCACAGTTCTTTGTTCTGAGCAAGCTCACTGTTCTGGCCCTATAGGAAACACAGTAGTGTAGAAGAGTGCTCTTTTCTCAAAAGCAGAGTGTGTTTCTTTAAGGAGAGCTAGCGTTTGTTTCCCAGTCCTAAATGGAGTTGAATCACATGCAGTTTCTGGTCCAACGAGCAAGAGTTTTTTTCTGGTAAGAAGAGTCACTATTGCGCTCCCATTTTCATACACAGTGCAAATAGCACTCCTGTCTGTTCCCAGCAAGTACAGTGTATTGGAATGAAGAGTAGCTACTGTTCTTGTCAGTTTCCTAAGCAGAGTTGAACTATATGGCCCGTGTGTGTAGGAAGCACAGTTCTTTTGTTCTGAGCAAGCTAACTGTTCTGGCCCTATAGGAAACACAGTACAGTAGAAGAGGGCTCTTTTCTCAAAAGCAGAGTGTGTTTCTTGTAAGGTGATCTAGTGTTTATTTACCAGTCAGAAATGGAGTTGAATTACATGCAGTTTTTGGTCCTACGAGCAAGAGTTTTTTTCTGGTAAGAAGAGTCACTGTTGCCTGCCCATTGCCATGCAGAGTGCATATAGCACTCGCGTCTGTTCCCAGCATATACAGTGTATTGGACTGAAAAGGATCTACTGTTCTTGTCAGTTTCCTAAGCAAAGTTCAACTAGATATGACCCGTGTGTGTAGGAAGCACAGTTCTTTTGTTCTGAGCAAGCCTACTGTTCTGGCCCTATAGGAAACACAGTATAGTAGAAGAGTGCTCTTTTCTCAAAAGCAGAGTGTGTTTCTTGTAAGGCGAGCTATCGTTTGTTTCCCAGTCCTAAATGGAGTTGAATGACATGCAGTTTCTGGCCCTACAAGCAAGAGTTGTTTTCTGGTAAGAAGAGTCACTATTGTGCTCCCATTGCCATACACAGGGCAAATAGCCCTCGCGTCTGTTCCCAGCATGTACAGTGTATTGGACTGAAGAGGATCTACTGTTCTTCTCAGTTTCCTAAGCAAAGTTGAACTAGATATGGCCCGTGTGTGTAGTAAGCACAGTTCTTTTGTTATGAGCAAGCTCACTGTTCTGGCCCTATAGGAAACACAGTAGAGTAGAAGAGTGCTCTTTTCTCAAAAGCAGAGTGTGTTTCTTGTAAGGCGAGCTAGCGTTTGTTTCCCAGTCCTAAATGGAGTTGAATCACATGCAGTTTCTGGTCCTACCAGCAAGAGTTGTTTTCTGGTAAGAAGAGTCACTATTGTGCTCCCTTTGCCATACACAGTGCAAAGAGCACTCGTGTCTCCTACGAGCAAGTACAGTGTATTGGCCTGAAGAGGAGCCACTGTTCTTGTCAGTTTCCTAAGCAGAGTTGAACTAGATATGGCCCGTGTGTGTAGGAAGCACAGTTCTTCTGTTCTGAGCAAGCTCACTGTTCGAACCACATAGGAAACACAGTAGAGGAGAAGAGTGCTCTTTTCTCAAAAGCAGAGTGTGTTTCTTGTAAGGCGAGTTAGTGTTTGTTTCCCTGTCAGAAAAGGAGTTGAATCCCATGCAGTTTCTTCTCCTACAAGCAAAAGTTGTTTTCTGGTAAAAAGAGTGACTATTGCGCTCCCATTGTCATACACAGGGCAAATAGCACTGGCGTCTATTCCCAGCATGTACAGTGTATTGGACTGAAGAGGATCTACTGTTCTTGTCTGTTTCCTAAGCAGAGTTGAACTAGATATGGCCCTTGTGTGTAGGAGGCACAGTTCTTTTGTTCTGAGCAAGCTCACTTTTCTGGCCCTATAGGAAACACAGTAGAGTAGAAGAGTGCTCTTTTCTCAAAAGCAGAGTGTGTTTCTTGTAACTCGTGCTAGCATTTGATTCCCAGTCCTAAATGGAGTTGATTCACATTCAGTTTCTGGTCCTACGAGCAAGAGTTGTTTTCTGGTAAGAAGAGTCACTATTGCGCTCCCATTGTCATACACAGTGCAAATGGCACTCACGTCTGTTCCCAGCAAGTACAGTGTATTGGACTGAAGAGGAGGTACTGTTCTTGTCAGTTTCGTAAGCTGTGTTGAATTAGATATGGCCCGTGTGTGTAGGAAGCACAGTTCTTTTGTTCTGAGCAAGCTCACTGTTTGGACCCCATAGGAAACACAGTAGAGTAGAAGAGTGCTCTTTCCTGAAAAGCAGAGTGTGTTTCTTGTAAGGCGAGCTAGCGTTTGTTTGCCAGTCCTAAATGGAGTTGAATCCCATGCAGTTTCTGGTCCTACGAGCAAGAGTTTTTTTCTGGTAAGAAGAGTCACTATTGCGCTCCCATTGTCATAATCAGGGCAAATAGCACTGGCGTCTGTTTTCAGCATGTACAGTGCATTGGAAGAGGAGCTACTGTTCTTGTTAGTTTCCTAAGCAGAATTGAACTAGATATGGCCTTGTGTGTAGGAAGCACAGTTCTTTTGTTCTGAGCAAGCTCACTGTTCTGGCCCTATAGGAATCACAGTAGAGTAGAAGAGTGCTCTTTTCTCAAAAGCAGAGTGTGTTTCTTGTAAGGCGAGCTAGCGTTTGTTTCCCAGTCCTAAATGGAGTTGAATCACATACAGTTTCTGGTCCATTGAGCAAGAGTTGTTTTCTGGTAAGAAGAGTCACTCTTGTGCTCCCATTGTGATACACAGTGCAAATAGCCCTGGCGTCTGTTCCCAGCAAGTAAAGTGTGTTGGACTGAAGAGGATCTACTGTTCTTCTGAGTTTCCGAAGCAGAATTGGACTAGATATGGCCATGTGTGTAGGAAGCACAGTTCTTTTGTACTGAGCAAGCTCACTGTTCTGGCCCTATAGGAATCACAGTAGAGTAGAAGAGTGCTCTTTTCTCAAAAGCAGAGTGTGTTTCTTGTAAGGCGAGCTAGCGTTTGTTTCCCAGTCCTAATGATGTTGAATCACATGCAGTTTCTGGTCCTACGAGCAAGAGTTGTTTTCTGGTAAGAAGAGTCACTATTGCGCTCCCATTGCCATACACAGTGCAAATAGCACTCGTGTCTGTTCCCAGGAAGTACAGTGTTTGGACAGAAGAGCAGCTACTGTTCTTGTGAGTTTCCTATGCAGAGTTGATCTTGATATGGCCCCTGTGTTTAGGAAGCACAGTTCATTTGTTCTGAGCAAGCTCACTGTTCGGACCCCATAGAAAACACAGTAGAGTAGAAGAGTGCTCTTTTCTCAAAAGCAGAGTGTGTTTCTTGTAAGGCGAGCTAGTGTTTATTTCCCAGTCATAATTGGAGTTGAATCCCATGCAGATTCTGGTCCTACAAGCAAGAGTTGTTTTCTGGTAAGAAGAGTCACTTTTGTGCTCCCTTTGCCATACACAGTGCAAATAGCACTCGCGTCTGCTCCCAGCAAGTACAGTGTATTGGACTTAAGAGGAGCTACTGTTCTTGTCAGTTTTTTAAGCAGAGTTGAACTAGATATATGGCCCTTGTGTGTAGGAAGCACAGTTCTTTTGTTCTGAGCAAGCTCACTGTTCGGACACCATAGGAAACACAGTAGAGTAGAAGAGTGCTCATTTCTCAAAAGCATAGTGTGTTTCTTGTAAGGCGAGCTAGTGTTTGTTTCCCTGTGAGAAAAGCAGTTGAATCCCATGCAGTTTCTTGTCCTATGAGCAAAAGTTGTTTTCTGGTAAGAAGAGTCACTATTGCGCTCCCTTTGCCATACACAGTGCAAATAGCACCTGCGTCTGTTCCGAGCAAATACAGTGTATTGGCCTTAAGAGGAGCCACTGTTCTTGTCAGTTTCCTAAGCAGAGTTGAACTAGATATGGCCCGTGTGTGTAGGTAGCACAGTTCTTTTGTTCTGAGCAAGCTCACTGTTCGAACCACATAGGAAACACAGTAGAGGAGAAGAGTGCTCTTTTCTCAAAAGCAGAGTGTGTTTCTACTAAGACAAGCAATAGATTGTTTCCTAGTCCTACATGGAGTTGAATCCCATGCACTCGCATCTGTTCCCAGGACGTACAGTGTATTGGACTGAAGAGGAGCTACTGTCCTTGTCAGTTTCCTAAGCAGAGTTGAACTAGATATGTCCCGTGTGTGAAGGAAGCACAGTTCTTTTGTTCCGACCAAGCTCACGGTTCTGGCCCTATAGGAAACACAGTAGAGTAGAAGAGTGCTCTTTTCTCAAAAGCAGAGTGTGTTTTTTGTAAGGCGAGCTAGCGTTTGTTTCCCAGTCCTAAATGGAGTTGAATCACATGCAGTTTCTGGTTCTACGAGCAAGAGTTGTTTTCTGGTAAGAAGAGTCACTATTGCGCTCCCATTGCCATACACAGGGCAAATAGCACTCGCGTCTGTTCCCAGCATGTACAGTGCATTGGAATGAAGAGGGTATACTGTTCTTGTCAGTTTCCTAAGCAAAGTTGAACTAGGTATGGCCGGTGTGTGTAGGAAGCACAGTTCTTTGTTCTGAGCAAGCTCACTGTTCTGGCCCTATAGGAAACACAGTAGTGTAGAAGAGTGCTCTTTTCTCAAAAGCAGAGTGTGTTTCTTTAAGGAGAGCTAGCGTTTGTTTCCCAGTCCTAAATGGAGTTGAATCACATGCAGTTTCTGGTCCAACGAGCAAGAGTTTTTTTCTGGTAAGAAGAGTCACTATTGCGCTCCCATTTTCATACACAGTGCAAATAGCACTCCTGTCTGTTCCCAGCAAGTACAGTGTATTGGAATGAAGAGTAGCTACTGTTCTTGTCAGTTTCCTAAGCAGAGTTGAACTATATGGCCCGTGTGTGTAGGAAGCACAGTTCTTTTGTTCTGAGCAAGCTAACTGTTCTGGCCCTATAGGAAAAACAGTACAGTAGAAGAGGGCTCTTTTCTCAAAAGCAGAGTGTGTTTCTTGTAAGGTGATCTAGTGTTTATTTACCAGTCAGAAATGGAGTTGAATTACATGCAGTTTTTGGTCCTACGAGCAAGAGTTTTTTTCTGGTAAGAAGAGTCACTGTTGCCTGCCCATTGCCATGCAGAGTGCATATAGCACTCGCGTCTGTTCCCAGCATATACAGTGTATTGGACTGAAAAGGATCTACTGTTCTTGTCAGTTTCCTAAGCAAAGTTCAACTAGATATGACCCGTGTGTGTAGGAAGCACAGTTCTTTTGTTCTGAGCAAGCCTACTGTTCTGGCCCTATAGGAAACACAGTATAGTAGAAGAGTGCTCTTTTCTCAAAAGCAGAGTGTGTTTCTTGTAAGGCGAGCTATCGTTTGTTTCCCAGTCCTAAATGGAGTTGAATGACATGCAGTTTCTGGCCCTACAAGCAAGAGTTGTTTTCTGGTAAGAAGAGTCACTATTGTGCTCCCATTGCCATACACAGGGCAAATAGCCCTCGCGTCTGTTCCCAGCATGTACAGTGTATTGGACTGAAGAGGATCTACTGTTCTTCTCAGTTTCCTAAGCAGAATTGAACTAGATATGGCCTTGTGTGTAGGAAGCACAGTTCTTTTGTTCTGAGCAAGCTCACTGTTCTGGCCCTATAGGAATCACAGTAGAGTAGAAGAGTGCTCTTTTCTCAAAAGCAGAGTGTGTTTCTTGTAAGGCGAGCTAGCGTTTGTTTCCCAGTCCTAAATGGAGTTGAATCACATACAGTTTCTGGTCCATTGAGCAAGAGTTGTTTTCTGGTAAGAAGAGTCACTCTTGTGCTCCCATTGTGATACACAGTGCAAATAGCCCTGGCGTCTGTTCCCAGCAAGTAAAGTGTGTTGGACTGAAGAGGATCTACTGTTCTTCTGAGTTTCCGAAGCAGAATTGGACTAGATATGGCCATGTGTGTAGGAAGCACAGTTCTTTTGTACTGAGCAAGCTCACTGTTCTGGCCCTATAGGAATCACAGTAGAGTAGAAGAGTGCTCTTTTCTCAAAAGCAGAGTGTGTTTCTTGTAAGGCGAGCTAGCGTTTGTTTCCCAGTCCTAATGATGTTGAATCACATGCAGTTTCTGGTCCTACGAGCAAGAGTTGTTTTCTGGTAAGAAGAGTCACTATTGCGCTCCCATTGCCATACACAGTGCAAATAGCACTCGTGTCTGTTCCCAGGAAGTACAGTGTTTGGACAGAAGAGCAGCTACTGTTCTTGTGAGTTTCCTATGCAGAGTTGATCTTGATATGGCCCCTGTGTTTAGGAAGCACAGTTCATTTGTTCTGAGCAAGCTCACTGTTCGGACCCCATAGAAAACACAGTAGAGTAGAAGAGTGCTCTTTTCTCAAAAGCAGAGTGTGTTTCTTGTAAGGCGAGCTAGTGTTTATTTCCCAGTCATAATTGGAGTTGAATCCCATGCAGATTCTGGTCCTACAAGCAAGAGTTGTTTTCTGGTAAGAAGAGTCACTTTTGTGCTCCCTTTGCCATACACAGTGCAAATAGCACTCGCGTCTGCTCCCAGCAAGTACAGTGTATTGGACTTAAGAGGAGCTACTGTTCTTGTCAGTTTTTTAAGCAGAGTTGAACTAGATATATGGCCCTTGTGTGTAGGAAGCACAGTTCTTTTGTTCTGAGCAAGCTCACTGTTCGGACACCATAGGAAACACAGTAGAGTAGAAGAGTGCTCATTTCTCAAAAGCATAGTGTGTTTCTTGTAAGGCAAGCTAGTGTTTGTTTCCCTGTGAGAAAAGCAGTTGAATCCCATGCAGTTTCTTGTCCTATGAGCAAAAGTTGTTTTCTGGTAAGAAGAGTCACTATTGCGCTCCCTTTGCCATACACAGTGCAAATAGCACTTGCGTCTGTTCCGAGCAAGTACAGTGTATTGGACTGAAGATGAACCACTGTTTTTGTCAGTTTCCTAAGCAGAGTTGAACTAGATATGGCCCGTGTGTGTAGGAAGCACAGTTCTTTTGTTCTGAGCAAGCTCACTGTTCGAACCACATAGGAAACACAGTAGAGGAGAAGAGTGCTCTTTTCTCAAAAGCAGAGTGTGTTTCTAGTAAGACAAGCAAGTGATTGTTTCCTAGTCCTACATGGAGTTGAATCCCATGCACTGGCATCTGTTCCCAGGACGTACAGTGTATTGGACTGAAGAGGAGCTACTGTTCTTGTCAGTTTCCTAAGGAGAGTTGAACTAGATATGTCCCGTGTGTGAAGGAAGCACAGTTCTTTTGTTCCGACCAAGCTCACTGATCTGGCCCTATAGGAAACACAGTAGAGTAGAAGAGTGCTCTTTTCTCAAAAGCAGAGTGTGTTTTTTGTAAGGCGAGCTAGCGTTTGTTTCCCAGTCCTAAATGGAGTTGAATCACATGCAGTTTCTGGTTCTACGAGCAAGAGTTGTTTTCTGGTAAGAAGAGTCACTATTGCGCTCCCATTGCCATACACAGGGCAAATAGCACTCGCGTCTGTTCCCAGCATGTACAGTGCATTGGACTGACGAGGGTCTACTGTTCTTGTCAGTTTCCTAAGCAAAGTTGAACTAGGTATGGCCGGTGTGTGTAGGAAGCACAGTTCTTTGTTCTGAGCAAGCTCACAGTTCTGGCCCTATAGGAAACACAGTAGTGTAGAAGAGTGCTCTTTTCTCAAAAGCAGAGTGTGTTTCTTTAAGGAGAGCTAGCGTTTGTTTCCCAGTCCTAAATGGAGTTGAATCACATGCAGTTTCTGGTCCAACGAGCAAGAGTTTTTTTCTGGTAAGAAGAGTCACTATTGCGCTCCCATTTCCATACACAGTGCAAATAGCACTCCCGTCTGTTCCCAGCAAGTACAGTGTATTGGAATGAAGAGTAGCTACTGTTCTTGTGAGTTTCCTAAGCAGAGTTGAACTATATGGCCCGTGTGTGTAGGAAGCAGAGTTCTTTTGTTCTGAGCAAGCTAACTGTTCTGGCCCTATAGGAAACACAGTACAGTAGAAGAGGGCTCTTTTCTCAAAAGCAGAGTGTGTTTCTTGTAAGGTGATTTAGTGTTTATTTACCAGTCAGAAATGGAGTTGAATTACATGCAGTTTTTGGTCCTATGAGCAAGATTTTTTTTTCTGGTAAGAAGAGTCACTGTTGCCTGCCCATTGCCATACAGAGTGCATATAGCACTCGCGTCTGTTCCCAGCATATACAGTGTATTGGACTGAAAAGGATCTACTGTTCTTGTCAGTTTCCTAAGCAAAGTTCAACTAGATATGACCCGTGTGTGTAGGAAGCACAGTTCTTTTGTTCTGAGCAAGCCTACTGTTCTGGCCCTATAGGAAACACAGTATAGTAGAAGAGTGCTCTTTTCTCAAAAGCAGAGTGTGTTTCTTGTAAGGCGAGCTAGCGTTTGTTTCCCAGTCCTAAATGGAGTTGAATGACATGCAGTTTCTGGTCCTACAAGCAAGAGTTGTTTTCTGGTAAGAAGAGTCACTATTGTGCTCCCATTGCCATACACAGGGCAAATAGCCCTCGCGTCTGTTCCCAGCATGTACAGTGTATTGGACTGAAGAGGATCTACTGTTCTTCTCAGTTTCCTAAGCAAAGTTGAACTAGATATGGCCCGTGTGTGTAGTAAGCACAGTTCTTTTGTTATGAGCAAGCTCACTGTTCTGGCCCTATAGGAAACACAGTAGAGTAGAAGAGTGCTCTTTTCTCAAAAGCAGAGTGTGTTTCTTGTAAGGTGAGCTAGCGTTTGTTTCCCAGTCCTAAATGGAGTTGAATCACATGCAGTTTCTGGTCCTACCAGCAAGAGTTGTTTTCTGGTAAGAAGAGTCACTATTGTGCTCCCTTTGCCATACACAGTGCAAAGAGCACTCGTGTCTGCTACGAGCAAGTACAGTGTATTGGCCTGAAGAGGAGCCACTGTTCTTGTCAGTTTCCTAAGCAGAGTTGAACTAGATATGGCCCGTGTGTGTAGGAAGCACAGTTCTTCTGTTCTGAGCAAGCTCACTGTTCGAACCACATAGGAAACACAGTAGAGGAGAAGAGTGCTCTTTTCTCAAAAGCAGAGTGTGTTTCTTGTAAGGCGAGTTAGTGTTTGTTTCCCTGTCAGAAAAGGAGTTGAATCCCATGCAGTTTCTTCTCCTACAAGCAAAAGTTGTTTTCTGGTAAAAAGAGTGACTATTGCGCTCCCATTGTCATACACAGGGCAAATAGCACTGGCGTCTATTCCCAGCATGTACAGTGTATTGGACTGCAGAGGATCTACTGTTCTTGTCAGTTTCCTAAGCAGAGTTGAACTAGATATGGCCCTTGTGTGTAGGAGGCACAGTTCTTTTGTTCTGAGCAAGCTCACTTTTCTGGCCCTATAGGAAACACAGTAGAGTAGAAGAGTGCTCTTTTCTCAAAAGCAGAGTGTGTTCCTTGTAAGTCGTGCTAGCATTTGATTCCCAGTCCTAAATGGAGTTGATTCACATTCAGTTTCTGGTCCTACGAGCAAGAGTTGTTTTCTGGTAAGAAGAGTCACTATTGCGCTCCCATTGTCATACACAGTGCAAAAGGCACTCACGTCTGTTCCCAGCAAGTACAGTGTATTGGACTGAAGAGGAGGTACTGTTCTTGTCAGTTTCATAAGCTGTGTTGAATTAGATATGGCCCGTGTGTGTAGGAAGCACAGTTCTTTTGTTCTGAGCAAGCTCACTGTTTGGACCCCATAGGAAACACAGTAGAGTAGAAGAGTGCTCTTTCCTGAAAAGCAGAGTGTGTTTCTTGTAAGGCGAGCTAGCGTTTGTTTCCCAGTCCTAAATGGAGTTGAATCACATGCAGTTTCTGGTCCTACAAGCAAGAGTTGTTTTCTGGTAAGAAGAGTCACTATTGCGCTCCCATTGTCATAATCAGGGCAAATAGCACTCGCGTCTGTTTTCAGCATGTACAGTGTATTGGAAGAGGAGCTACTGTTCTGTTAGTTTCCTAAGCAGAATTGAACTAGATATGGCCTTGTGTGTAGGAAGCACAGTTCTTTTGTTCTGAGCAAGCTCACTGTTCTGGCCCTATAGGAATCACAGTAGAGTAGAAGAGTGCTCTTTTCTCAAAAGCAGAGTGTGTTTCTTGTAAGGCGAGCTAGCGTTTGTTTCCCAGTCCTAAATGGAGTTGAATCACATACAGTTTCTGGTCCTACGAGCAAGAGTTGTTTTCTGGTAAGAAGAGTCACTCTTGTGCTCCCATTGTGATACACAGTGCAAATAGCCCTGGCGTCTGTTCCCAGCAAGTAAAGTGTGTTGGACTGAAGAGGATCTACTGTTCTTCTGAGTTTCCGAAGCAGAATTGGACTAGATATGGCCATGTGTGTAGGAAGCACAGTTCTTTTATTCTGAGCAAGCTCACTGTTCTGGCCCTATAGGAAACACAGTAGAGTAGAAGAGTGCTCTTTTCTCAAAAGCAGAGTGTGTTTCTTGTAAGGCGAGCTAGCGTTTGTTTCCCAGTCCTAAATGATGTTGAATCACATGCAGTTTCTGGTCCTACGAGCAAGAGTTGTTTTCTGGTAAGAAGAGTCACTATTGCGCTCCCATTGCCATACACAGTGCAAATAGCACTCGTGTCTGTTCCCAGGAAGTACAGTGTTTGGACAGAAGAGCAGCTACTGTTCTTGTGAGTTTCCTATGCAGAGTTGATCTTGATATGGCCCCTGTGTTTAGGAAGCACAGTTCATTTGTTCTGAGCAAGCTCACTGTTCGGACCCCATAGAAAACACAGTAGAGTAGAAGAGTGCTCTTTTCTCAAAAGCAGAGTGTGTTTCTTGTAAGGCGAGCTAGTGTTTATTTCCCAGTCATAATTGGAGTTGAATCCCATGCAGATTCTGGTCCTACAAGCAAGAGTTGTTTTCTGGTAAGAAGAGTCACTTTTGTGCTCCCTTTGCCATACACAGTGCAAATAGCACTCGCGTCTGCTCCCAGCAAGTACAGTGTATTGGACTTAAGAGGAGCTACTGTTCTTGTCAGTTTTTTAAGCAGAGTTGAACTAGATATATGGCCCTTGTGTGTAGGAAGCACAGTTCTTTTGTTCTGAGCAAGCTCACTGTTCGGACACCATAGGAAACACAGTAGAGTAGAAGAGTGCTCATTTCTCAAAAGCATAGTGTGTTTCTTGTAAGGCGAGCTAGTGTTTGTTTCCCTGTGAGAAAAGCAGTTGAATCCCATGCAGTTTCTTGTCCTATGAGCAAAAGTTGTTTTCTGGTAAGAAGAGTCACTATTGCGCTCCCTTTGCCATACACAGTGCAAATAGCACTTGCGTCTGTTCCGAGCAAGTACAGTGTATTGGACTGAAGACGAACCACTGTTCTTGTCAGTTTCCTAAGCAGAGTTGAACTAGATGTGGCCCGTGTGTGTAGGAAGCACACTTCTTTTGTTCTGAGCAAGCTCACTGTTAGAACCACATAGGAAACATAGTAGAGGAGAAGAGTGCTCTTTTCTCAAAAGCAGAGTGTGTTTCTAGTAAGACAAGCAAGTGATTGTTTCCTAGTCCTACATGGAGTTGAATCCCATGCACTCGCATCTGTTCCCAGGACGTACAGTGTATTGGACTGAAGAGGAGCTACTGTTCTTGTCAGTTTCCTAAGGAGAGTTGAACTAGATATGTCCCGTGTGTGAAGGAAGCACAGTTCTTTTGTTCCGACCAAGCTCACTGTTCTGGCCCTATAGGAAACACAGTATAGTAGAAGAGTGCTCTTTTCTCAAAAGCAGAGTGTGTTTTTTCTAAGGCGAGTTAGCGTTTGTTTCCCAGTCCTAAATGGAGTTGAATCACATGCAGTTTCTGGTTCTACGAGCAAGAGTTGTTTTCTGGTAAGAAGAGTCACTATTGCGCTACCATTGCCATACACAGGGCAAATAGCACTCGCGTCTGTGTCCAGCATGTACAGTGCATTGGACTGAAGAGGGTCTACTGTTCTTGTCAGTTTCCTAAGCAAAGTTAAACTAGGTATGGCCGGTGTGTGTAGGGAGCACAGTTCTTTGTTCTGAGCAAGCTCACTGTTCAGGCCCTATAGGAAACACAGTAGTGTAGAAGAGTGCTCTTTTCTCAAAAGCAGAGTGTGTTTCTTTAAGGAGAGCTAGTGTTTGTTTCCCAGTCCTAAATGGAGTTGAATCACATGCAGTTTCTGGTCCAACGAGCAAGAGTTTTTTTTCTGGTAAGAAGAGTCACTATTGCGCTCCCATTGCCATACACAGTGCAAATAGCACTCCCGTCTGTTCCCAGCAAGTAGAGTGTATTGGAATGAAGAGTAGCTACTGTTCTTGTCAGTTTCCTAAGCAGAGTTGAACTATATGGCCCGTGTGTGTGTAGGAAGCACAGTTCTTTTGTTCTGAGCAAGCTCACTGTTCTGGCCCTATAGGAAACACAGTACAGTAGAAGAGGGCTCTTTTCTCAAAAGCAGAGTGTGTTTCTTGTAAGGTGATCTAGTGTTTATTTACCAGTCAGAAATGGAGTTGAATTACATGCAGTTTTTGGTCCTACGAGCAAGAGTTTTTTTCTTGTAAGAAGAGTCACTGTTGCGCACCCATTGCCATACAGAGTGCATATAGCACTCGCGTCTGTTTCCAGCATATACAGTGTATTGGACTGAAAAGGATCTACTGTTCTTGTCAGTTTCCTAAGCAAAGTTCAACTAGATATGACCCGTGTGTGTAGGAAGCAAAGTTCTTTTGTTCTGAGCAAGCCTACTGTTCTGGCCCTATAGGAAACACAGTATAGTAGAAGAGTGCTCTTTTCTCAAAAGCAGAGTGTGTTTCTTGTAAGGCGAGCTAGCGTTTGTTTCCCAGTCCTAAATGGAGTTGAATGACATGCAGTTTCTGGTCCTACCAGCAAGAGTTGTTTTCTGGTAAGAGGAGTCACTATTGTGCTCCCATTGCCATACACAGGGCAAATAGCCCTCGCGTCTGTTCCCAGCATGTACAGTGTATTGGACTGAAGAGGATCTACTGTTCTTCTCAGTTTCCTAAGCAAAGTTGAACTAGATATGGCCCGTGTGTGTAGTAAGCACAGTTCTTTTGTTATGAGCAAGCTCACTGTTCTGGCCCTATAGGAAACACAGTAGAGTAGAAGAGTGCTCTTTTCTCAAAAGCAGAGTGTGTTTCTTGTAAGGCGAGCTAGTGTTTGTTTCCCAGTCCTAAATGGAGTTGAATCACATGCAGTTTCTGGTCCTACGAGCAAGAGTTGTTTTCTGGTAAGAAGAGTCACTATTGTGCTCCCATTGCTCTACACAGTGCAAATAGCACTCGCGTCTGCTCCCAGCAAGTACAGTGTATTGGACTGAAGAGGAGCTACTGTTCTTGTCAGTTTCCTAAGCAGAGTTGAACTAGATATGGCCCGTGTGTGTAGGAAGCACAGTTCTTTTGTTCTGAGCAAGCTCACAGTTCGGACACCTTAGGAAACATAGTAGAGTAGAAGAGTGCTCTTTTCTCAAAAGCAGAGTGTGTTTCTTGTAAGGCGAGCTAGTGTTTGTTTCCCTGTCATAAAAGGAGTTGAATCCCATGCAGTTTCTTGTCCTACGAGCAAAAGTTGTTTTCTGGTAAGAAGAGTCACTATTATGCTCCCTTTGCCATACACAGTGCAAAGAGCACTCGTGTTTGCTCCGAGCAAGTACAGTGTATTGGCTTGAAGAGGAGCCACTGTTCTTGTCAGTTTCCTAAGCAGAGTTGAACTAGATATGGCCCGTGTGTGTAGTAAGCACAGTTCTTCTGTTCTGAGCAAGCTCACTGTTCGAACCACATAGGAAACACAGTAGAGGAGAAGAGTGCTCTTTTTTCAAAAGCAGAGTGTGTTTCTTGTAAGGCGAGTTAGTGTTTGTTTCCCTGACAGAAAAGGAGTTGAATCCCATGCAGTTTCTTCTCCTACGAGCAAAAGTTGTTTTCTGGTAAGAAGAGTGACTATTGCGCTCCCATTGTCATACACAGGGCAAATAGCACTGGCGTCTATTCCCAGCATGTACAGTGTATTGGACTGCAGAGGATCTACTGTTCTTGTCAGTTTCCTAAGCAGAGTTGAACTAGATATGGCCCTTGTGTGTAGGAGGCACAGTTCTTTTGTTCTGAGCAAGCTCACTTTTCTGGCCCTATAGGAAACACAGTAGAGTAGAAGAGTGCTCTTTTCTCAAAAGCAGAGTGTGTTCCTTGTAAGGCGAGCTAGCGTTTGTTTCCCACTCCTAAATGGAATTGAATCACATGCAGTTTTTGTCCTACGAGCAAGAGTTGTTTTCTGGTAAGGAAAGTCACTATTGGGCTCCCTTTGCCATACACAGTGCAAATAGCACTCGCGTCTGTTCCCAGCAAGTACAGTGTATTGGACTGAAGAGGAGCTACAGTTCTTGTCAGTTTCCTAAGCAGAGTTGAACTAGATATGGCCCCTGTGTGTAGGAAGCACAATTCTTTATTCTGCGCAAGCTCACTGTTGGGATACCATAGGAAACACAGTGGAGTAGAAGAGTACTCTTTTCTCAGAGCAGAGTGTGTTTCTTGTAAGGCAAGCTAGTGTTTGTTTCCCAGTCCTAAATGGAGTTGAATCCCATGCAGATTCTGGTCCTACAAGCAAGAGTTGTTTTCTGGTAAGAAGAGTCACTATTGCGCTCCCATTGCCATACACAGTGCAAAATGCACTCGGGTCTGTTCCCAGCAAGTACAGTGTATTGGACTGAAGAGGAGCTACTGTTCTTGTCAGTTTCCTAAGCAGAGTTGAACTAGATATGGCCTGTGTGTGTAGGAAGCTCAGTTCTTTTGTTCTGAGCAAGCTCACTGTTCTGGCCCTATAGGAAAAACAGTAGAGTAGAAGAGTGTTCTTTTCTCAAAAACAGAGTGTGTTTCTGGTAAGGCGAGCTAGTGTTTGTTTCCCAGTCCTAAATGGAGTTGAATCACATGCAGTTTCTGGTCCTACGAGCAAGAGTTGTTTTCTGGTAAGAAAGTCACTATTGTGCTCACTTTGCCATACACAGTGCAAATAGCACTGGTGTCTGTTCCCAGCAAGTACAGTGTTTGGACAGAAGAGGAGCTACTGTTTTTGTCAGTTTCCTAAGCAGAGTTGAACTTGATATGGCCCCTGTATTTAGTAAACACATTTCTTTTGTTCTGAGCAAGCTCACTGTTCGGACCCCTTATGAAACACAGTAGAGTAGAAGAGTGCTCTTTTCTCAAAAGCAGAGTGTGTTTCTTGTAAGGCGAGCTAGTGTTTGTTTCCCAGTCAGAAATGGAGTTGAATCCCATGCAGATTCTGGTCCTACAAGCAAGAGTTGTTTTCTGGTAAGAAGAGTCACTATTGTGCTCCCATTGCTATACACAGTGCAAATAGCACTCGTGTCTGCTCCCAGCAAGTACAGTGTATTGGACTGAAGAGGAGCTACTGTTCTTGTCAGTTTCCTAAGCAGAGTTGAACTAGATATGGCCTGTGTGTGTAGGAAGCACAGTTCTTTTGTTCTGAGCAAGCTCACAGTTCGGACACCATAGGAAACATAGTAGAGTAGAAGAGTGCTCTTTTCTCAAAAGCAGAGTGTGTTTCTTGTAAGGCAAGCTAGTGTTTGTTTCCCTGTCAGAAAAGGAGTTGAATCCCATGCAGTTTCTTGTCCTACGAGCAAATGTTGTTTTCTGGTTAGAAGAGTCACTATTGCGCTCCCTTTGCCATACCCAGTGCAAAGAGCACTCGCGTCTGTTTCGAGCAAGGACAGTGTATTGGCCTGAAGAGGATCTACTGTTCTTGTCAGTTTCCTAAGCAGAGTTGAACTAGATATGGCCCGTGTGTGTAGGAAGCACAGTTCTTTTGTTCTGAGCAACCTCACTGTTCATACCCCCTTGGAAACACTGTAGAGTAGAAGAGTGCTCTTTTCTCAAAAGCAGAGTGTGTTTCTTGTAAAGTAAGCTTGCGTTTGTTTCCCAGTTTTAAATGGAGTTGAATCACATGCAGTTTCGGGTCCTGCGAGCAAGAGTTGTTTTCTGGTAAGAAGAGTGACTATTGAGCTCCCATTTTCATACACAGGGCAAATAGCACTGGCGTCTATTCCCAGCATGTACAGTGTATTGGACTGAAGAGGAGCTCCTGTTCTTGTCAGTTTCCTAAAAAGAGTTGAACTAGATATGGCCCGTGTGTGTAGGAAGCACAGTTCATTTGTTCTGAGCAAGCTCACTGTTGGGAACCCATAGGAAACACAGTGGAGTAGAAGAGTGCCCTTTTCTCAAAAGCATAGTGTGTTTCTTGTAAGGCGAGCTAGCGTTTGTTTCCCAGTCATAAATGGAGTTGATTCACATGCAGTTTATGGTCCTACGAGCAAGAGTTGTTTTCTGGTAAGAAGAGTCACTATTGCGCTCCCATTGTCATACACAGGTCAAATCGCACTGGTGTCTGTTCCCAGCATGTAGAGTGTATTGGACTGAGGAGGATCTACAGTTCTTGTCAGTTTCCTAAGCAGAATTGAACCAGATATGGCCTTGTGTGTAGGAAGCACAGTTCTTTTGTTCTGAGCAAGCTCACTGTTCTGGCCCTATAGGAAACACAGTAGAGTAGAAGAGTGCTCTTTTCTCAAAAGCAGAGTTTGTTTCTTGTAAGGCGAGCTAGCGTTTGTTTCCCAGTCCTAAATGGAGTTGAATCTCATGCAGTTTCTGGTCTTACGAGCAAGAGTTGTTTTCTGGTAAGAAGAGTCACTATTGCGCTCCCATTGCCATACACAGGGCAAATAGCTCTGGCGTCTGTTTCCAGCTAGTATAGTGTATTGGACTGAAGAGGATCTACTGTTCTTGTCAGTTTCCTAAGCAGAGTTGAACTAGATATGGCCTGTGTGTGTAGGAAGCACAGTTCTTTTGTTCTGAGCAAGCTCACTGTTTTGGCCCTATAGGAAACACAGTAGAGTAGAAGAGTGCTGTTTTCTCAAAAGCAGAGTGTGTTTCTTGTAAGGCAAGCTAGCGTTTGTTTCCCAGTCCTAAATGGAGTTGAATCCCATGCAGATTCTGGTCCTACAAGCAAGAGTTGTTTTCTGGTAAGAAGAGTCACAATTGCGCTCCCATTGCCATACACAGTGCAAAATGCACTCGGGTCTGTTCCCAGCAAGTACAGTGTATTGGACAGAAGAGGAGCTACTATTCTTGTCAGTTTCCTAAGCATAGTTGAACTAGATAAGGCCCGTGTGTGTAGGAAGCACAGTTCATTTGTTCTGAGCAAGCTCACAGTTCGGACACCTTAGGAAACACAGTAGAGTAGAAGAGTGCTTTTTTCTCAAAAGCAGAGTGTGTTCCTTGTAAGGGGAGCTAGCATTTGATTCCCAGTCCTAAATGGAGTTGAATCACATGCAGTTTCTGGTCCTATGAGCAAGTGTTGTTTTCTGGTAAGAAGAGTCACTATTGCGCACCCATTGCCATAAACAGTGCAAATAGCATTCATGTCTGTTCCCAGCAAGTACAGTGTTTGGACAGAAGAGGAGCTACTGTTCTTGTGAGTTTCCTAAGCAGAGTTGAACTTGATATGGCCCCTGTATTTAGTAAGCACAGTTCTTTTGTTCTGAGCAAGCTCACTGATCGGACCCCATGGGAAACACAGTAGAGTAGAAGATTGCTCTTTTCTCAAAAGCAGAGTGTGTTTCTTGTAAGGCAAGCTAGTGTTTGTTTCCCAGTCAGAAATGGAGTTGAATCCCATTCAGATTCTAGTCCTACAAGCAAGAGATGTTTTCTGGTAAGAAGAGTCACTATTGTGCTCCCAATGCCATACACAGTGCAAATAGCACTCGCGTCTGCTCCCAGCAAGTACAGTGTATTGGACTGAAGAGGAGCTACTGTTCTTGTCAGTTTCCTAAGCAGAGTTGAACTAGATATGGCCCGTGTGTGTAGGAAGCACAGGTCTTTTGTTCTGAGCAAGCTCACTGTTCGGACACCATAGGAAACATAGTAGAGTAGAGAGTGCTCTTTTCTCAAAAGCAGAGTGTGTTTCATGTAAGGCGAGCTAGTGTTTGTTTCCCTGTCAGAAAAGGAGTTGAACACCATGCAGTTTCTTTTCCTACAGGCAAAAGTTGTTTTCTGGTAAGAAGAGTCACTATTATGCTCCCTTTGCCATACACAGTGCAAATAGCACTCGCGTCTGTTCAGAGCAAGTACAGTGTATTGGCCTGAAGAG
This sequence comes from Peromyscus eremicus, assembly GCF_949786415.1. Classification (NCBI taxonomy): domain Eukaryota; kingdom Metazoa; phylum Chordata; class Mammalia; order Rodentia; family Cricetidae; genus Peromyscus; species Peromyscus eremicus. The sequence continues at coordinate 47,506 of NW_026735096.1, forward strand.
GAGCCACTCTTCTTGTCAGTTTCCTAAGCAGAGTTGAAATAGATATGGCCCGTGTGTGTAGGAAGCACAGTTCTTTTGTTCTGAGCAAGCTCACTGTTCGAACCATATAGGAAACACAGTAGAGGAGAAGAGTGCTCTTTTCTGAAAAGCAGAGTGTGTTTCTTGTAAGGCGAGCTAGTGTTTGTTTCCCAGTCAAAACTGGAGTTGAATCCCATGCAGTTTCTGGTCCTACCAGGAAGAGTTGTTTTCTGGTAAGAAGAGTCACTATTGCGCTCCCATTGCCTTACACAGTGCAAATAGCACTTACGTCTGTTTTCAGCAAGTAGAGTGTATTGGACTGAAGAGGATCTACTGTTCTTGTCAGTTTCCTAAGCAGTATTGAACTAGATATGGCCTTGTGTGTAGGAAGCACAGTTCTTTTTTTCTGAGCAAGCTCTCTGTTCTGACGCTATAGGAAACACAGTAGAGTAGAAGAGTGCTCTTTTCTCAGAGCAGAGTGTGTTTCTTGTAAGGTGAGCTAGTGTTTCTTTCCCAGTCCTAAATGGAGTAGAATCACATGCAATTTCTGGTCCATTGAGCAAGAGTTGTTTCTGGTAAGAAGAGTCACTATTGGGCTCCCATTGTCATACACAGGGCAAATAGCACTGGCGTCTGTTCCGTGCATGTACAGTGTATTGGACTGAAGAGGATTTACTGTTCTTGTCTGTTTCCTAAGCAGAGTTGAACTAGATATGTCCATGTGTGTAGGAAGCACAGTTCTTTTTTTTTTGAGCAAGCTCACTGTTCTGGCCCTATAGGAAACACACTAGAGTAGAAGAGTGCTCTTTTCTCAAAAGCAGAGTGTGTTTCTTGTAAGGCGAGCTAGCGTTTGTTTTGCAGTCCTAAATGAAGTTGAATCACATGCAGTTTCTGGTCCTTTGAGCAAAAGTTGTTTTCTGGTAAGAAGAGTCACTATTGCGCTCACGTTGCCATACACAGTGCACATAGCATTTGCGTCTCTTCCCAGCAAGTACAGTGTATTGGAATGAAGAGGAGCTACTGTTCTTGTCAGTTTCCTAAGCAGAGTTGAACTAAATATGGCCCGTGTGTGGAGGAAGCACAGTTCTTTTGTTATGAGCAAGCTCACTGTTCGAACCACATAGGAAACACAGTAGAGGAGAAGAGTGCTCTTTTTTCAAAAGCAGAGTGTGTTTCTTGTAAGGCGAGTTAGTGTTTGTTTCCCTGACAGAAAAGGAGTTGAATCCCATGCAGTTTCTTCTCCTACGAGCAAAAGTTGTTTTCTGGTAAGAAGAGTGACTATTGCGCTCCCATTGTCATACACAGGGCAAATAGCACTGGCGTCTATTCCCAGCATGTACAGTGTATTGGACTGAAGAGGATCTACTGTTCTTCTCAGTTTCCTAAGCAGAGTTGAACTAGATATGGCCCTTGTGTGTAGGAGGCACAGTTCTTTGGTTCTGAGCAAGCTCACTTTTCTGGCCCTATAGGAAACACAGTAGAGTAGAAGAGTGCTCTTTTCTCAAAAGCAGAGTGTGTTCCTTGTAAGGCGTGCTAGCATTTGATTCCCAGTCCTAAATGGAGTTGAATCACATGCAGTTTTTGGTCCTACGAGCAAGAGTTGTTTTCTGGTAAGGAAAGTCACTATTGGGCTCCCATTGCCATACACAGTGCAAATAGCACTCGCGTCTGTTCCCAGCAAGTACAGTGTATTGGACTGAAGAGGAGCTACAGTTCTTGTCAGTTTCCTAAGCAGAGTTGAACTAGATATGGCCCCTGTGTGTAGGAAGCACAATTCTTTATTCTGCGCAAGCTCACTGTTGGGATACCATAGGAAACACAGTGGAGTAGAAGAGTACTCTTTTCTCAGAGCAGAGTGTGTTTCTTGTAAGGCAAGCTAGTGTTTGTTTCCCAGTCCTAAATGGAGTTGAATCCCATGCAGATTCTGGTCCTACAAGCAAGAGTTGTTTTCTGGTAAGAAGAGTCACTATTGCGCTCCCATTGCCATACACAGTGCAAAATGCACTCGGGTCTGTTCCCAGCAAGTACAGTGTATTGGACTGAAGAGGAGCTACTGTTCTTGTCAGTTTCCTAAGCAGAGTTGAACTAGATATGGCCTGTGTGTGTAGGAAGCTCAGTTCTTTTGTTCTGAGCAAGCTCACTGTTCTGGCCCTATAGGAAAAACAGTAGAGTAGAAGAGTGTTCTTTTCTCAAAAACAGAGTGTGTTTCTGGTAAGGCGAGCTAGTGTTTGTTTCCCAGTCCTAAATGGAGTTGAATCACATGCAGTTTCTGGTCCTACGAGCAAGAGTTGTTTTCTGGTAAGAAAGTCACTATTGTGCTCACTTTGCCATACACAGTGCAAATAGCACTGGTGTCTGTTCCCAGCAAGTACAGTGTTTGGACAGAAGAGGAGCTACTGTTTTTGTCAGTTTCCTAAGCAGAGTTGAACTTGATATGGCCCCTGTATTTAGTAAACACATTTCTTTTGTTCTGAGCAAGCTCACTGTTCGGACCCCTTATGAAACACAGTAGAGTAGAAGAGTGCTCTTTTCTCAAAAGCAGAGTGTGTTTCTTGTAAGGCGAGCTAGTGTTTGTTTCCCAGTCAGAAATGGAGTTGAATCCCATGCAGATTCTGGTCCTACAAGCAAGAGTTGTTTTCTGGTAAGAAGAGTCACTATTGTGCTCCCATTGCTATACACAGTGCAAATAGCACTCGTGTCTGCTCCCAGCAAGTACAGTGTATTGGACTGAAGAGGAGCTACTGTTCTTGTCAGTTTCCTAAGCAGAGTTGAACTAGATATGGCCTGTGTGTGTAGGAAGCACAGTTCTTTTGTTCTGAGCAAGCTCACAGTTCGGACACCATAGGAAACATAGTAGAGTAGAAGAGTGCTCTTTTCTCAAAAGCAGAGTGTGTTTCTTGTAAGGCAAGCTAGTGTTTGTTTCCCTGTCAGAAAAGGAGTTGAATCCCATGCAGTTTCTTGTCCTACGAGCAAATGTTGTTTTCTGGTTAGAAGAGTCACTATTGCGCTCCCTTTGCCATACCCAGTGCAAAGAGCACTCGCGTCTGTTTCGAGCAAGGACAGTGTATTGGCCTGAAGAGGATCTACTGTTCTTGTCAGTTTCCTAAGCAGAGTTGAACTAGATATGGCCCGTGTGTGTAGGAAGCACAGTTCTTTTGTTCTGAGCAACCTCACTGTTCATACCCCCTTGGAAACACTGTAGAGTAGAAGAGTGCTCTTTTCTCAAAAGCAGAGTGTGTTTCTTGTAAAGTAAGCTTGCGTTTGTTTCCCAGTTTTAAATGGAGTTGAATCACATGCAGTTTCGGGTCCTGCGAGCAAGAGTTGTTTTCTGGTAAGAAGAGTGACTATTGAGCTCCCATTTTCATACACAGGGCAAATAGCACTGGCGTCTATTCCCAGCATGTACAGTGTATTGGACTGAAGAGGAGCTCCTGTTCTTGTCAGTTTCCTAAAAAGAGTTGAACTAGATATGGCCCGTGTGTGTAGGAAGCACAGTTCATTTGTTCTGAGCAAGCTCACTGTTGGGAACCCATAGGAAACACAGTGGAGTAGAAGAGTGCCCTTTTCTCAAAAGCATAGTGTGTTTCTTGTAAGGCGAGCTAGCGTTTGTTTCCCAGTCATAAATGGAGTTGATTCACATGCAGTTTATGGTCCTACGAGCAAGAGTTGTTTTCTGGTAAGAAGAGTCACTATTGCGCTCCCATTGTCATACACAGGTCAAATCGCACTGGTGTCTGTTCCCAGCATGTAGAGTGTATTGGACTGAGGAGGATCTACAGTTCTTGTCAGTTTCCTAAGCAGAATTGAACCAGATATGGCCTTGTGTGTAGGAAGCACAGTTCTTTTGTTCTGAGCAAGCTCACTGTTCTGGCCCTATAGGAAACACAGTAGAGTAGAAGAGTGCTCTTTTCTCAAAAGCAGAGTTTGTTTCTTGTAAGGCGAGCTAGCGTTTGTTTCCCAGTCCTAAATGGAGTTGAATCTCATGCAGTTTCTGGTCTTACGAGCAAGAGTTGTTTTCTGGTAAGAAGAGTCACTATTGCGCTCCCATTGCCATACACAGGGCAAATAGCTCTGGCGTCTGTTTCCAGCTAGTATAGTGTATTGGACTGAAGAGGATCTACTGTTCTTGTCAGTTTCCTAAGCAGAGTTGAACTAGATATGGCCTGTGTGTGTAGGAAGCACAGTTCTTTTGTTCTGAGCAAGCTCACTGTTTTGGCCCTATAGGAAACACAGTAGAGTAGAAGAGTGCTGTTTTCTCAAAAGCAGAGTGTGTTTCTTGTAAGGCAAGCTAGCGTTTGTTTCCCAGTCCTAAATGGAGTTGAATCCCATGCAGATTCTGGTCCTACAAGCAAGAGTTGTTTTCTGGTAAGAAGAGTCACAATTGCGCTCCCATTGCCATACACAGTGCAAAATGCACTCGGGTCTGTTCCCAGCAAGTACAGTGTATTGGACAGAAGAGGAGCTACTATTCTTGTCAGTTTCCTAAGCATAGTTGAACTAGATAAGGCCCGTGTGTGTAGGAAGCACAGTTCATTTGTTCTGAGCAAGCTCACAGTTCGGACACCTTAGGAAACACAGTAGAGTAGAAGAGTGCTTTTTTCTCAAAAGCAGAGTGTGTTCCTTGTAAGGGGAGCTAGCATTTGATTCCCAGTCCTAAATGGAGTTGAATCACATGCAGTTTCTGGTCCTATGAGCAAGTGTTGTTTTCTGGTAAGAAGAGTCACTATTGCGCACCCATTGCCATAAACAGTGCAAATAGCATTCATGTCTGTTCCCAGCAAGTACAGTGTTTGGACAGAAGAGGAGCTACTGTTCTTGTGAGTTTCCTAAGCAGAGTTGAACTTGATATGGCCCCTGTATTTAGTAAGCACAGTTCTTTTGTTCTGAGCAAGCTCACTGATCGGACCCCATGGGAAACACAGTAGAGTAGAAGATTGCTCTTTTCTCAAAAGCAGAGTGTGTTTCTTGTAAGGCAAGCTAGTGTTTGTTTCCCAGTCAGAAATGGAGTTGAATCCCATTCAGATTCTAGTCCTACAAGCAAGAGATGTTTTCTGGTAAGAAGAGTCACTATTGTGCTCCCAATGCCATACACAGTGCAAATAGCACTCGCGTCTGCTCCCAGCAAGTACAGTGTATTGGACTGAAGAGGAGCTACTGTTCTTGTCAGTTTCCTAAGCAGAGTTGAACTAGATATGGCCCGTGTGTGTAGGAAGCACAGGTCTTTTGTTCTGAGCAAGCTCACTGTTCGGACACCATAGGAAACATAGTAGAGTAGAGAGTGCTCTTTTCTCAAAAGCAGAGTGTGTTTCATGTAAGGCGAGCTAGTGTTTGTTTCCCTGTCAGAAAAGGAGTTGAACACCATGCAGTTTCTTTTCCTACAGGCAAAAGTTGTTTTCTGGTAAGAAGAGTCACTATTATGCTCCCTTTGCCATACACAGTGCAAATAGCACTCGCGTCTGTTCAGAGCAAGTACAGTGTATTGGCCTGAAGAGGAGCCACTCTTCTTGTCAGTTTCCTAAGCAGAGTTGAAATAGATATGGCCCGTGTGTGTAGGAAGCACAGTTCTTTTGTTCTGAGCAAGCTCACTGTTCGAACCATATAGGAAACACAGTAGAGGAGAAGAGTGCTCTTTTCTGAAAAGCAGAGTGTGTTTCTTGTAAGGCGAGCTAGTGTTTGTTTCCCAGTCAAAACTGGAGTTGAATCCCATGCAGTTTCTGGTCCTACCAGGAAGAGTTGTTTTCTGGTAAGAAGAGTCACTATTGCGCTCCCATTGCCTTACACAGTGCAAATAGCACTTACGTCTGTTTTCAGCAAGTAGAGTGTATTGGACTGAAGAGGATCTACTGTTCTTGTCAGTTTCCTAAGCAGTATTGAACTAGATATGGCCTTGTGTGTAGGAAGCACAGTTCTTTTTTTCTGAGCAAGCTCTCTGTTCTGACGCTATAGGAAACACAGTAGAGTAGAAGAGTGCTCTTTTCTCAGAGCAGAGTGTGTTTCTTGTAAGGTGAGCTAGTGTTTCTTTCCCAGTCCTAAATGGAGTAGAATCACATGCAATTTCTGGTCCATTGAGCAAGAGTTGTTTCTGGTAAGAAGAGTCACTATTGGGCTCCCATTGTCATACACAGGGCAAATAGCACTGGCGTCTGTTCCGTGCATGTACAGTGTATTGGACTGAAGAGGATTTACTGTTCTTGTCTGTTTCCTAAGCAGAGTTGAACTAGATATGTCCATGTGTGTAGGAAGCACAGTTCTTTTTTTTTTGAGCAAGCTCACTGTTCTGGCCCTATAGGAAACACACTAGAGTAGAAGAGTGCTCTTTTCTCAAAAGCAGAGTGTGTTTCTTGTAAGGCGAGCTAGCGTTTGTTTTGCAGTCCTAAATGAAGTTGAATCACATGCAGTTTCTGGTCCTTTGAGCAAAAGTTGTTTTCTGGTAAGAAGAGTCACTATTGCGCTCACGTTGCCATACACAGTGCACATAGCATTCGCGTCTCTTCCCAGCAAGTACAGTGTATTGGAATGAAGAGGAGCTACTGTTCTTGTCAGTTTCCTAAGCAGAGTTGAACTAAATATGGCCCGTGTGTGGAGGAAGCACAGTTCTTTTGTTATGAGCAAGCTCACTGTTCGAACCACATAGGAAACACAGTAGAGGAGAAGAGTGCTCTTTTTTCAAAAGCAGAGTGTGTTTCTTGTAAGGCGAGTTAGTGTTTGTTTCCCTGACAGAAAAGGAGTTGAATCCCATGCAGTTTCTTCTCCTACGAGCAAAAGTTGTTTTCTGGTAAGAAGAGTGACTATTGCGCTCCCATTGTCATACACAGGGCAAATAGCACTGGCGTCTATTCCCAGCATGTACAGTGTATTGGACTGAAGAGGATCTACTGTTCTTCTCAGTTTCCTAAGCAGAGTTGAACTAGATATGGCCCTTGTGTGTAGGAGGCACAGTTCTTTGGTTCTGAGCAAGCTCACTTTTCTGGCCCTATAGGAAACACAGTAGAGTAGAAGAGTGCTCTTTTCTCAAAAGCAGAGTGTGTTCCTTGTAAGGCGTGCTAGCATTTGATTCCCAGTCCTAAATGGAGTTGAATCACATGCAGTTTTTGGTCCTACGAGCAAGAGTTGTTTTCTGGTAAGGAAAGTCACTATTGGGCTCCCATTGCCATACACAGTGCAAATAGCACTCGCGTCTGTTCCCAGCAAGTACAGTGTATTGGACTGAAGAGGAGCTACTGTTCTTGTCAGTTTCCTAAGAAGAGTTGAACTAGATATGGCCCCTGTGTGTAGGAAGCACAATTCTTTGTTCTGAGCAAGCTCACTGTTGGGAAACCATAGGAAACACAGTGGAGTAGAAGAGTACTCTTTTCTCAAAAGCAGAGTGTGTTTCTTGTAAGGTGAGCTAGCGTTTGTTTCCCAGTCCTAAATGGAGTTGATTCACATGCAGTTTCTGTTCCTACAAGCAAGAGTTGTTTTCTGGTAAGAAGAGTCACTATTGCGCTCCCAATGTCATACACAGGTCAAATTGCACTGGCGTCTGTTTCCAGCATGTAGAGTGTATTGGACTGAAGAGGTTCTACTGTTCTTGTCAGTTTCCTAAGCAGAATTGAACTAGATATGGCCTTGTGTGTAGGAAGCACAGTTCTTTTGTTCTGAGCAAGCTCACTGTTCTGGCGCTATAGAAAACACAGTAGAGTAGAAGAGTGCTCTTTTCTCAAAAGCAGAGTGTGTTTCTTGTAAGGCGAGCTAGCGTTTGTTTCCCACTCCTAAATGGAGTTGAATCACATGCAGTTTTTGGTCCTACGAGCAAGAGTTGTTTTCTGGTAAGGAAAGTCACTATTGGGCTCCCATTGCCATACACAGTGCAAATAGCACTCGTGTCTGTTCCCAGCAAGTACAGTGTATTGGACTGAAGAGGAGCTACAGTTCTTGTCAGTTTCCTAAGCAGAGTTGAACTAGATATGGCCCCTGTGTGTAGGAAGCACAATTCTTTATTCTGCGCAAGCTCACTGTTGGGATACCATAGGAAACACAGTGGAGTAGAAGAGTACTATTTTCTCAAAAGCAGAGTGTGTTTCTTGTAAGGCGAGCTAGCGTTTGTTTCCCAGTCCTAAGTGGAGTAGATTCCCATGCAGTTTCTGTTCCTACGAGCAAGAGTTGTTTTCTGGTAAGAAGAGTCACTATTGCGCTCATATTGTCATACACAGGTCAAATCGCACTGGGTTCTGTTCCCAGCATGTAGAGTGTATTGGCCTGAAGAGGATCTACTGTTCTTGTCAGTTTCCTAAGCAGATTTGAGCTAGATATGGCCTTGTGTGTAGGAAGCACAGTTCTTTTGTTCTGAGCAAGCTCACTGTTCTGGCGCTATAGGAAACACAGTAGAGTAGAAGAGTGCTCTTTTCTCAGAGCAGAGTGTGTTTCTTGTAAGGCAAGCTAGTGTTTGTTTCCCACTCCTAAATGGAGTAGAATCACATGGAGTTTCTGGTCCATTGAGCAAGAGTTGTTTCTGGTAAGAAGAGTCACTATTGGGCTCCCATTGTCATACACAGGGCAAATAGCACTGGTGTTTGTTCCCAGCATGTACAGTGTCTTGGACTGAAGAGGAGCTACTGTTCTTGTCAGTTTCCTAAGCAGAGTTGAACTAGATATGGCCTGTGTGTGTAGGAAGCTCAGTTCTTTTGTTCTGAGCAAGCTCACTGTTCTGGCCCTATAGGAAAAACAGTAGAGTAGAAGAGTGCTCTTTTCTCAAAAACAGAGTGTGTTTCTGGTAAGGCGAGCTAGCGTTTGTTTCCCAGTCCTAAATGGAGTTGAATCACATGCAGTTTCTGGTCCTGCGAGCAAGAGTTGTTTTCTGGTAAGAAAGTCACTATTGTGCTCACTTTGCCATACACAGTGCAAATAGCACTGGTGTCTGTTCCCAGCAAGTACAGTGTTTGGACAGAAGAGGAGCTACTGTTTTTGTCAGTTTCCTAAGCAGAGTTGAACTTGATATGGCCCCTGTATTTAGTAAGCACATTTCTTTTGTTCTGAGCAAGCTCACTGTTCGGACCCCTTATGAAACACAGTAGAGTAGAAGAGTGCTCTTTTCTCAAAAGCAGAGTGTGTTTCTTGTAAGGCGAGCTAGTGTTTGTTTCCCAGTCAGAAATGGAGTTGAATCCCATGCAGATTCTGGTCCTACAAGCAAGAGTTGTTTTCTGGTAAGAAGAGTCACTATTGTGCTCCCATTGCTATACACAGTGCAAATAGCACTCGCGTCTGCTCCCAGCAAGTACAGTGTATTGGACTGAAGAGGAGCTACTGTTCTTGTCAGTTTCCTATGCAGAGTTGAACTAGATATGGCCTGTGTGTGTAGGAAGCACAGTTCTTTTGTTCTGAGCAAGCTCACAGTTTGGACACCATAGGAAACATAGTAGAGTAGAAGAGTGCTCTTTTCTCAAAAGCAGAGTGTGTTTCTTGTAAGGCAAGCTAGTGTTTGTTTCCCTGTCAGAAAAGGAGTTGAATCCCATGCAGTTTCTTGTCCTACGAGCAAAAGTTGTTTTCTGGTAAGAAGAGTCACTATTGCGCTCCCTTTGCCATACCCAGTGCAAAGAGCACTCACGTCTGTTTCGAGCAAGGACAGTGTATTGGCCTGAAGAGGATCTACTGTTCTTGTCAGTTTCCTAAGCAGAGTTGAACTAGATATGGCCCGTGTGTGTAGGAAGCACAGTTCTTTTGTTCTGAGCAACCTCACTGTTCATACCCCCTTGGAAACACTGTAGAGTAGAAGAGTGCTCTTTTCTCAAAAGCAGAGTGTGTTTCTTGTAAAGCAAGCTTGCGTTTGTTTCCCAGTTTTAAATGGAGTTGAATCACATGCAGTTTCGGGTCCTGCGATGAAGAGTTGTTTTCTGGTAAGAAGAGTGACTATTGCGCTCCCATTTTCATACACAGGGCAAATAGCACTGGCGTCTATTCCCAGCATGTACAGTGTATTGGACTGAAGAGGAGCTCCTGTTCTTGTCAGTTTCCTAAAAAGAGTTGAACTAGATATGGCCCGTGTGTGTAGGAAGCACAGTTCATTTGTTCTGAGCAAGCTCACTGTTGGGAACCCATAGGAAACACAGTGGAGTAGAAGAGTGCCCTTTTCTCAAAAGCATAGTGTGTTTCTTGTAAGGCGAGCTAGCGTTTGTTTCCCAGTCATAAATGGAGTTGATTCACATGCAGTTTATGGTCCTAGGAGCAAGAGTTGTTTTCTGGTAAGAAGAGTCACTATTGCGCTCCCATTGTCATACACAGGTCAAATCGCACTGGTGTCTGTTCCCAGCATGTAGAGTGTATTGGACTGAGGAGGATCTACAGTTCTTGTCAGTTTCCTAAGCAGAATTGAACCAGATATGGCCTTGTGTGTAGGAAGCACAGTTCTTTTGTTCTGAGCAAGCTCACTGTTCTGGCCCTATAGGAAACACAGTAGAGTAGAAGAGTGCTCTTTTCTCAAAAGCAGAGTTTGTTTCTTGTAAGGCGAGCTAGCGTTTGTTTCCCAGTCCTAAATGGAGTTGAATCTCATGCAGTTTCTGGTCTTACGAGCAAGAGTTGTTTTCTGGTAAGAAGAGTCACTATTGCGCTCCCATTGCCATACACAGGGCAAATAGCTCTGGCGTCTGTTTCCAGCTAGTATAGTGTATTGGACTGAAGAGGATCTACTGTTCTTGTCAGTTTGCTAAGCAGAGTTGAACTAGATATGGCCTGTGTGTGTAGGAAGCACAGTTCTTTTGTTCTGAGCAAGCTCACTGTTTTGGCCCTATAGGAAACACAGTAGAGTAGAAGAGTGCTGTTTTCTCAAAAGCAGAGTGTGTTTCTTGTAAGGCAAGCTAGCGTTTGTTTCCCAGTCCTAAATGGAGTTGAATCCCATGCAGATTCTGGTCCTACAAGCAAGAGCTGTTTTCTGGTAAGAAGAGTCACAATTGCGCTCCCATTGCCATACACAGTGCAAAATGCACTCGGGTCTGTTCCCAGCAAGTACAGTGTATTGGACAGAAGAGGAGCTACTATTCTTGTCAGTTTCCTAAGCATAGTTGAACTAGATATGGCCCGTGTGTGTAGGAAGCACAGTTCATTTGTTCTGAGCAAGCTCACAGTTCAGACACCTTAGGAAACACAGTAGAGTAGAAGAGTGCTCTTTTCTCAAAAGCAGAGTGTGTTCCTTGTAAGGGGAGCTAGCATTTGATTCCCAGTCCTAAATGGAGTTGAATCACATGCAGTTTCTGGTCCTATGAGCAAGTGTTGTTTTCTGGTAAGAAGAGTCACTATTGCGCACCCATTGCCATAAACAGTGCAAATAGCATTCATGTCTGTTCCCAGCAAGTACAGTGTTTGGACAGAAGAGGAGCTACTGTTCTTGTGAGTTTCCTAAGCAGAGTTGAACTTGATATGGCCCCTGTATTTAGTAAGCACAGTTCTTTTGTTCTGAGCAAGCTCACTGATCGGACCCCATGGGAAACACAGTAGAGTAGAAGATTGCTCTTTTCTCAAAAGCAGAGTGTGTTTCTTGTAAGGCAAGCTAGTGTTTGTTTCCCAATCAGAAATGGAGTTGAATCCCATTCAGATTCTAGTCCTACAAGCAAGAGATGTTTTCTGGTAAGAAGAGTCACTATTGTGCTCCCAATGCCATACACAGTGCAAATAGCACTCGCGTCTGCTCCCAGCAAGTACAGTGTATTGGACTGAAGAGGAGCTACTGTTCTTGTCAGTTTCCTAAGCAGAGTTGAACTAGATATGGCCCGTGTGTGTAGGAAGCACAGGTCTTTTGTTCTGAGCAAGCTCACTGTTCGGACACCATAGGAAACATAGTAGAGTAGAGAGTGCTCTTTTCTCAAAAGCAGAGTGTGTTTCATGTAAGGCGAGCTAGTGTTTGTTTCCCTGTCAGAAATGGAGTTGAACCCCATGCAGTTTCTTGTCCTACGGGCAAAAGTTGTTTTCTGGTAAGAAGAGTCACTATTATGCTCCCTTTGCCATACACAGTGCAAATAGCACTCGCGTCTGTTCAGAGCAAGTACAGTGTATTGGCCTGAAGAGGAGCCACTCTTCTTGTCAGTTTCCTAAGCAGAGTTGAAATAGATATGGCCCGTGTGTGTAGGAAGCACAGTTCTTTTGTTCTGAGCAAGCTCACTGTTCGAACCATATAGGAAACACAGTAGAGGAGAAGAGTGCTCTTTTCTGAAAAGCAGAGTGTGTTTCTTGTAAGGCGAGCTAGTGTTTGTTTCCCAGTCAAAACTGGAGTTGAATCCCATGCAGTTTCTGGTCCTACCAGGAAGAGTTGTTTTCTGGTAAGAAGAGTCACTATTGCGCTCCCATTGCCTTACACAGTGCAAATAGCACTTACGTCTGTTTTCAGCAAGTAGAGTGTATTGGACTGAAGAGGATCTACTGTTCTTGTCAGTTTCCTAAGCAGTATTGAAATAGATATGGCCTTGTGTGTAGGAAGCACAGTTCTTTTTTTCTGAGCAAGCTCTCTGTTCTGACGCTATAGGAAACACAGTAGAGTAGAAGAGTGCTCTTTTCTCAGAGCAGAGTGTGTTTCTTGTAAGGCTAGCTAGTGTTTTTTTCCCAGTCAGAAACGGAATTGAATCCCATGCAGTTTCTGGTCCTACGAGCCAGAGTAGTTTTCTGGTAAGAAGAGTCACTATTGCCCTCCCATTGCCATATACAGTGCAAATAGCACTTGCGTCTGTTCCCAGCAAGGACAGTGTATTGGACAGAAGAGAAGCTACTGTTCTTGTCACATTCCTAAGCAGAGTTGAAACTGATATGGCCCCTGTGTTTAGGAAGCACAGTTCATTTGTTCTGAGCAAGATCACTGTTCTGGCCCTATAGGAAACACATTAGAGTTGAAGAGTGCTCTTTTCTCAAAAGCAGAGTGTATTTCTTGTAAGGTGAGCTAGCTTTGTTTCCCAGTCCTAAATGGAGTTGAATAACATGCAGTTTTTGGTCCTACGAGCAAGAGATGTTTTCTGGTAAGGAAAGTCAGTATTGTGCTCCCAATGTCATACACAGGGCAAATAGCACTGGCGTCTGTTCCCAGCATGTACAGTGTATTGGACTGAAGAGGAGCTACTGTTCTTGTCAGTTTCCTAAACAGAGATGAACTAGATATTCCCCGTGTGTGTAGGAAGCACAGTTCTTTGTTTCTGAGCAAGCTCACTGTTCTGGCCTAATAGGAAACACAGTAGAGTAGAAGAGTGCTCTTTTCTCAAAAGCAGAGTGTGTTTCTTGTAAGGCGAGCTAGTGTTTGTTTCCCAGTCATACTTGGAGTTGAATCCCATGCAGGTTCTGGTCCTATCAGCAAGAGTTGTTTTCTGGTAAGAAGAGTCACTATTGTGCTCCCATTGCCATACACAGTGCAAATAGCACTCGCGTCTGTTCCCAGCAAGTACATTGTATTGGACAGAAGAGGAGCTACTGTTCTTGTCAGTTTCCTAAGAAGAGTTGAACTAGAAATGGCCATGTGTGTAGTAAGCACAGTTCTTTTTTTCTGAGCAGGCTCACTCTTCGGACACCATAGGAAACACAGTAGAGTAGAAGAGTGCTCTTTTCTCAAAAGCAGAGTGTGTTTCTAGTAAGGCAAGCTAGTGTTTGTTTCCCAGTCATAAATGGAGTTGAATCACATGCAGTTTTTGGTCCATGAGCAAGAGTTGTTTTCTGGTAAGAAGAGTCACTATTGCGCTCCCATTGCCATACACAGTGCAAATAGCACTCGCGTCTGTTCCGAGCAAGTACAGTGTATTGGACTGAAGAGGAGCTACTGTTCTTGTCAGTTTCCTAAGCAGAGTTGAACTAGATATGGCCCGTGTGTGTAGGAAGCACAGTTCTTTTGTCTGAGCAAGCTCACTGTTCGGACACCATAGGAAACACAGTAGAGTAGAAGAGTGCTCTTTTCTGAAAAGCAGAGTGTGTTTCTTGTAAGGCGAGCTAGTGTTTGTTTCCCAGTCCTACATGGAGTTGAATCCCATGCAGTTTCTGGTCCTACGAGCAAGAGTTGTTTTCTGGTAATAAGAGTCACTATTGTGCTCCCATTGCCATACACTGTACAAATAGCACTCGCCTCTGTTCCCAGCAAGTACAGTGTATTGGACTGAAGAGGAGCTAATGTTATTGTCAGTTTCCTAAGCAGAGTTGAACTAGGTATGGCCCGTGTGTGTAGGAAGCACAGTTCTTTTGTTCTGAGCAAGCTTACTGTTAGGACAACATAGGAAACACAGTAGAGTAGATGAGTGCTCTTTTCTCAAAAGCAGACTGTGTTTCTTGTAAGGCGAGCTAGCGTTTGTTTACCAGTCCTCAATGGAGTTGAATCACATGCAGTTTCTGGTCCTACGAGCAAGAGTTGTTTTCTTGTAAGAAGTGGCACTATTGCACTCCCATTGTTATAAACAGGGCAAATAGCACTGGCATCTGTTCCCAGCAATTACAGTGTATTGGACTGAAGAGGATCTACTGTTCTTGTTAGTTTCCTAAGCAGAGTTGAACTAGATATGGCCGTGTGTGTTGGAAGCCAGGTTCTTTTGTTCGGAGCAAGCTCACAGTTCTGGTCCTATAGGAAACACAGTAGAGTAGAAGAGTGATCTTTTCTCAAAAGCAGAGTGTGTTTGTATAAGGCGAGCTAGCGTTTGCTTCCAAATCCTAAATGGAATTGGATCACATGCAGTTTTTGGTCCTATGAGTAAGAGTTGTTTTCTGGTAAGGAAAGTCACTATTGTGCTCCCATTGTCGTACACAGGGCAAATAGCACTGGCGTCTGTTCCCAGCATGTACAGTGTATTGGACTAAAGAGGAGTTTCTGTTCTTGTCTGTTTCCTAAGCAGAGATGAACTAGATATGGCCCGTGTGTGTAGGAAGCACAGTTCTTTTGTTCTGAGCAATCTCACTGTTCAGACCACCTCGGAAAAACAATAGAGTAGAAGAGTGCTCTTTTCTCAAAAGCAGAGTGTGTTTCTTGTAAAGCCAGCAAGCGTTTGTTTCCCAGTCCTAAATAGAGTTGAATCACATGCAGTTTCTGGTCCTACTAGCAAGAGTTGTTTTCTGGTAAGAAGAGTCACTATTGCGCTCCCATTGTCTTACACAGGGCAAAAAGCACTGGCGTCTGTTCCCCGCATGTACAGTGTATTGGACTGAAGAGGATCTACTATTCTTGTCAGTTTCCTAAGCAGAGTTGAACTAGATACGGCTCGTGTGTGTAGGAAGCACAGTTCATTTGTTCTGAGCAAGCTCACTTTTCTGGCCCTATAGAAAACACAGTAGAGTAGAAGAGTGCTCTTTTCTCAAAAGCAGAGTGTGTTCCTTGTAAGGCGAGCTAGCATTTGATTCCTAGTCCTAAATGGAGTTGAATCACATGCAGTTTCTGGTCCTATGAGCAAGAGTTGTTTTCTGGTAAGAAGAGTCACTATTGTGCTCCCATTGCCATAAACAGAGCAAATAGACTCACGTCTGTTCCCAGGAAGTACAGTGTATTGGACAGAAGAGGAGCTACTGATCTTGTCAATTTCCTAAAAAGAGTTGAACTAGATATGGCCCGTGTGTGTAGGAAGCACAGTTCTTTTGTTCTGAGCAAGCTCACTGTTGGGACCCCATAGGAAACACAGTGGAGTAGAAGAGTACTCTTTTCTCAAAAGCAGAGTGTGTTTCTTGTAAGGCGAGCTAGCGTTTGTTTCCCAGTCCTAAATGGAGTTGATTCACATGCAGTTTATGGTCCTACGAGCAAGAGTTGATTTCTGGTAAGAAGAGTCACTATTGCGCTCCCAATGTGATACACAGGGCAAATAGCTCTGGCGTCTGTTTCCAGCTAGTATAGTGTACTGGACTGAAGAGGATCTACTGTTCTTGTCAGTTTCCTAAGCAGAGTTTAACTAGATATGGCCTGTTTTTGTAGGAAGCACAGTTCTTTTGTTCTGAGCAAGCTTATTGTTAGGACACCATAGGAAACACAGTAGAGTAGAAGAGTGCTCTTTTTTCAAAAGCAGAGTGTGTTTCTTGTAAGGCGAGCTAGCATTTGTTTCCCAGTCCTAAATTGAGTTGAGTCACATGCAGTTTCTGGTCCTAAGGGCAAGAGTTGTTTTCTAGTAAGAAGTGTGACTATTGCGCTCCCATTGTCATACACAGGGCAAAGATCACTGGCATCTGTTTCCAGCAATTACAATGTATTGCACTGAACAGGATCTACTGTTCTTGTTAGTTTCCTAAGCAGAGTTGAACTAGATATGTCCATGTGTGTTGGAAGCACAGTTCTTTTGTTCTGAGCAAGCTCACTGTTCTTTTCCTATAGGAAACACAGTAGAGTAGAAGAGTGATCTTTTCTCAAAATCCGTGTGTGTTTCTTGTAAGGCAAGCTAGCGTTTGTTTCCAAGTCCTAAATTGAGTTGAATCACATGGAGTTTTTGGTCCTACGAGCAAGAGTTGTTTTCTGGTAATGAAAGTCTCTATTGCGCTCCCATTGCCATACACAGTGCAAATAGCACTCGCTTCTGTTCCAAGCAAGTACAGTGTAATGGACTGAAGAGGAGCTACTGTTCTTGTCAGTTTCCTTAGCAGAGTTGAACTAGATATGGCCCGTGTGTGTAGGAAGCACAGTTCTTTTGTTCTTAGCAAGCTCACTGTTCGGACCCATAGTAAACAGAGAAGAGCAGAAGAGTGCTCTTTTCTCAAAAGCAGAGTGAGTTTCTTGTAAGGCGAGCTAGTGTTTGTTTCCGCGTCAAAAATGGAGTTGAATCACATGCAGTTTCTGTTCCTATGAGGAAGAGTTCTTTTCTGGTAAGAAGAGTCACTATTGTGCTCCCATTGCCTTACACAGTGCAAATAGCACTCGCGTCTTTTCCCAGCAAGTACAGTGTATTGGACTGAAGAGGATCTACTGTTCTTGTCAGTTTCCTAAGCAGAGTTGAACTAGATATGGCCCGTGTGTGTAGGAAGCACAGTTCTTTTGTTCTGAGCAACCTCACTGTTCAGACCCCCTAGGAAACACAGTAGAGTAGAAGAGTGCTCTTTTCTCAAAAGCAGAGTGTGTTTCTTGTAAAGCGAGCTAGCGTTTGTTTCCCAGTCCTAAATGGAGTTGAATCACTTGCAGTTTCTGGTCCTACAAGCAAGAGTTGTTTTCTGGTAAGAAGAGTCACTATTGTGCTCCCATTGCCATACACAGTGCAAAATAGCTGTCGCGTCTGTTCCCAGCAAGTAAAGTGTATTGGACTGAAGAGGAGCTACTGTTCATTTCAATTTCCTAAGCACAGTTGAACTAGATGTTGCCCGTGTGTGTAGGAAGCAGAGTTCTTTTGTTCTGAGCAAGCTCACTTTTTCTGGCCCTATAGGAAACACATTAGAGTAGAAGAGTGATCTTTTCTCAAAAGCAGAGTGTGTTTCTTGTAAGGTGAGCTAGCTTTGTTTCCCAGTCATAAATGGAGTTGAATCACATGCAGTTTCTGGTCCTACGAGCAAGAGTTGTTTTCTGGTAAGAAGTGTCACTATTGCGCTCCCATTGCCATACACAGTGCAAATAGCACTCGCGTCTGTTCCCAGCTAGTACAGTGTATTGGACAGAAGAGGAGCTACTGTTCTTGTCAGTTTCCTAAGCAGAGTTGAACTAGATATGGCCCGTGTGTATAGGAAGCACAGTTCTTTCGTTCTGAGCAAGCTCACTGTTTGGACCTCATAGGAAACACAGTACAGTAGAAGAGTGCTCTTTTCTCAAAAGCAGGGTGTGTTTCTTGTAAGGCTAGCTAGTGTTTTTTTCCCAGTCAGAAATGGAGTTGAATCACATGCAGTTTCTGGTCCTACGAGCAAGAGTTGTCTTCTGGTAAGAACAGTCACTATTGTGCTCCCATTGCCATACACAGGGCAAATAGCACTCGCGTCTGTTCCCAGCAAGTACAGTGTATTGGACAGAAGAGGAGCTACTGTTCTTGTCAGTTTCCTAAGCAGAGTTGAACTAGATATGGCCCGTGTGTATAGGAAGCACAGTTCTTTCGTTCTGAGCAAGCTCACTGTTTGGACCCCGTAGGAAACACAGTAGAGTAGAAGAGTGCTCTTTTCTGAAAAGCAGAGTGTGTTTCTTGTAAGGCTAGCTAGTGTTTTTTTCCCAGTCAGAAACGGAGTTGAATCCCATGCAGTTTCTTGTCCTACGAGCCAGAGTTGTTTTCTGGTAAGAAGAGTCACTATTGCGCTCCCATTGCCATACAAAGTGCAAATAGCACTCGCGTCTGCTCCGAGCACGTACAGTGTATTGGACTGAAGAGGAGCTACTGTTCATGTCAATTTCCTAAGCACAGTTGAACTAGATGTTGCCCGTGTGTGTAGGAAGCAGAGTTCTTTTGTTCTGAGCAAGCTCACTTTTTCTGGCCCTATAGGAAACACATTAGAGTAGAAGAGTGCTCTTTTCTCAAAAGCAGATTGTGTTTCTTGTAAGGTGAGCTAGCTTTGTTTCCCAGTCATAAATGGAGTTGAATCACATGCAGTTTTTGGTCCTACGAGCAAGAGTTGTTTTCTGGTAAGGAAAGTCACTATTGTGCTCCCATTGTCATACACAGGGCAAATAGCACTGGCGTCTGTTCCTAGCATGTACAGTGTATTGGACTGAAGAGGAGCTACTGTTCTTGTCAGTTTCCTAAACAGAGATGAACTAGATATGGCCGCGTGTGTGTAGGAAGCACAGTTCTTTTGTTCTGAGCAAGCTCACTGTTCTGGCCTAATAGGAAACACAGTAGAGTAGAAGAGTGCTCTTTTCTCAACAGCAGAGTGTGTTTCTTGTAAAGGCAAGCTAGTGTTTGTTTCCTAGTCATACATGGAGTTGAATCCCATGCAGTTTCTGGTCCTACAAGGAAGAGTTGCTTTCTGGTAAGAAGAGTTACTATTGCACTCCCGTTGCCTTACACAGAGCAAATAGCCCTCGCGTCTGTTCCCAGCAAGTACATTGTATTGGATAGAAGAGGAGCTACTGTTCTTGTCAGTTTCCTAAGGAGAGTTGACCTAGAAATGGCCATGTGTGTAGTAAGCACAGTTCTTTTGTTCTGAGCAGGCTCACTGTTCGGACCCCATAGGAAACACGGTAGAGTAGAAGAGTGCTCTTTTCTCAAAAGCAGAGTGTGTTTCTTGTAAGGCGAGCTAAGGTTGTTTCCCAGTCATAAATGGAGTTGAATCACATGCAGTTTTTGGTCCTACAAGCAATAGTTGTTTTCTGGTAAGAAGAGTCACTATTGCGCTCCCATTGCCATACACAGTGCAAATAGCACTCGTGTCTGTTCTGAGCAAGTACAGTGTATTGGACTGAAGAGGAGCTACTGTTCTTGTCAGTTTCCTAAGCAGAGTTGAACTAGATATGGCCCGTGTGTGTAGGAAGCACAGTTCTTTTGTTCTGAGCAAGCTTACTGTTAGTACACCATAGGAAACAGTAGAGTAGAAGAGTGCTCTTTTTTCAAAAGCAGAGTGTGTTTCTTGTAAGGCGAGCTAGCATTTGTTTCCCAGTCCTAAATGGAGTTGAGTCACATGCAGTTTCTGGTCCTACGAGCAAGAGTCGTTTTCTGGTAAGAAGTGTCACTATTGCGCTCCCATTGTCATACACAGGGCAAAGAGCACTGGCATCTGTTTCCAGCAATTATAGTGTATTGGACTGAAGAGGATCTACTGTTCCTTTTAGTTTCCTAAGCAGAGTTGAACTAGATATGTCCATGTGTGTTGGAAGCACGGTTCTTTTGTTCTGAGCAAGCTCACTGTTCTTTTCCTATAGGAAACACAGTAGAGTAGAAGAGTGATCTTTTCTCAAAATCAGTGTGTGTTTCTTGTAAGGCGAGCTAGCGTTTGTTTCCAAGTCCTAAATTGAGTTGAATCACATGGAGTTTTTGGTCCTACGAGCAAGAGTTGTTTTCTGGTAATGAAAGTCACTATTGCGCTCCCATTGCCATACACAGTGCAAAATGCACTCGCGTCTGTTCCAAGCAAGTACAGTGTATTGGACTGAAGAGGAGCTACTGTTCTTGTCAGTTTCCTAAGCAGAGTTGAACTAGATATGGCCCGTGTGTGTAGGAAGCAAGTCTTTTGTTCTGAGCAAGCTTACTGTTAGGACAACATAGGAAACACAGTAGAGTAGAAGAGTGCTCTTTTTTCAAAAGCAGAGTGTGTTTCCTGTAAGGCGAGCTAGCATTTGTTTCCCAGTCCTAAATGGAGTTGAGTCAAATGCAGTTTCTGGTCCTACGAGCAAGAGTTGTTTTCTGGTAAGAAGTGTCACTATTGCGCTCCCATTGTCATACACAGGGCAAAGAGCAATGGCATCTGTTTCCAGCAATTATAGTGTATTGGACTGAAGAGGATCTACTGTTCTTGTTAGTTTCCTAAGCAGAGTTGAACTAGATATGTCCATGTGTTATTGAAGCACGGTTCTTTTGTTCTGAGCAAGCTCACTGTTCTGTTCTTATAGGAATCACAGTAGAGTAGAAGAGTGATCTTTTCTCAAAATCAGTGTGTGTTTCTTGTAAGGCGAGCTAGCGTTTGTTTCCAAGTCCTAAATTGAGTTGAATCACATGGAGTTTTGGTCCCACGAGCAAGAGTTGTTTTCTGGTAATGAAAGTCACTATTGCGCTCCCATTGCCATACACAGTGCAAATAGCACTCAGGTCTGTTCCAAGCAAGTACAGTGTATTGGACTGAAGAGGATCTACTGTTCTTGTCAGTTTCCTAAGCAGAGTTGAACTAGATATGGCCCGTCTGTGGGAAGCACAGTTCTTTTGTTCTTAGCAAGCTCACTGTTTGGACCCCTAGTAAACAGAGTGGAGCAGAAGAGTGCTCTTTTCTCAAAAGCAGAGTGTGTTTCTTGTAAGGCGAGCTAGTGTTTGTTTCCCCGTCAAAAATGGAGTTGAATCCCATGCAGTTTCTGGTCCTAGGAGGAAGAGTTGTTTTCTGGTAAGAAGAGTCACTATTGCGCTCCCATTGCCTTACACAGTGCAAATAGCACTCGCGTCTGTTCCCATCAAGTACAGTGTATTGGACTGAAGAGGAGCTACTGTTCTTGTCAGTTTCCTAAGCAGAGTTGAACTAGATATGACCCGTGTGTGTAGGAAGCACAGTTCTTTTTTTCTGAGCAATCTCACTTTTCAGACCCCCTAGGAAACACAGTAGAGTAGAAGAGTGCTCTTTTCTCAAAAGCAGAGTGTGTTTCTTGTAAAGCAAGCTAGCATTTGTTTCCCAGTCCTAAATGGAGTTGAATCACATGCAGTTTCTGGTCCTACGAGCGAGAGTTGTTTTCTGGTAAGAAGAGTCACTATTGCGCTCCCATTGCCATACACATTGCAAATAGCACTCGCGTCTGCTCCCAGCAAGTACAGTGTACTGGACTGAAGAGGAGCTACTGTTCTTGTCAGTTTTCTAAGCAGAGTTGAACTAGATATGGCCCGGTTGTGTAGGAAGCACAGTTCTTGTGTTCTGAGCAAGCACACTGTTCAGATACCATAGGAAACACAGTAGAGTAGAAGAGTGCTCTTTCCTCAAAAGCAGAGTGTGTTTCTTGTAAGGCGAGCTAGAGTTTGTTTCCCAGTCCTAAATGGAGTAGAATCACATGCAGTTTCTGGTCCATTGAGCAAGAGTTGTTTCTGGTAAGAAGAGTCACTATTGGGCTGCCATTGTCATACACAGGGCAAATAGCACTGGCGTCTGTTCCCAGCATGTACAGTGTATTGGACTGAAAAGGATTTACTGTTCTTGTCAGGTTCCTAAGCAGAGTTGAACTAGATATGGCCATGTGTTTAGGAAGCACAGTTCTTTTGTTCTGAGCAAGCTCACTGTTCTGGCCCTATAGGAAAAACAGTAGAGTAGAAGAGTGCTCTTTTCTCAAAAACAGAGTGAGTTTCTTGTAAGGCGAGCTAGTGTTTGTTTCCCAGTCCTAAATGGAGTTGAATCACATGCAGTTCCTGGTCCTACGAGCAAGAGTTGTTTTCTGGTAAGAAGAGTCACTATTGCACTCCCATTGCCATACACAGTGAAAATTGCACTCGGGTCTTTTCCCACCAAGTACAGTGTATTGGACAGAAGAGGAGCTACTGTTCTTGTCAGTTTCCTAAGCAGAGTTGAACATGATATGGCCCCTGTGTTTAGGAAGCACAGCTCTTTTGTTCTGAGCAAGCTCACTGTTCTGGCCCTATAGGAAACACAGTAGAGTAGAAGAGTGCTCTTTTCTCAAAAGCAGAGTGTGTTTCTCGTAAGGCAAGCTAGTGTTTGTTTCCCAGTCAGAAATGGAGTTGAATCCCATGCAGATTCTGGTCCTATGATCAAGAGTTTTTTTCTAGTAAGAAGAGTCACTATTGCGCTCCCATTGCCATACACAGTGGATATAGCACTCGCATCTGTTCCCAGCAAGTGAGTGTATTGGGCTGAAGAGGAGCTACTGTTCTTGTCAGTTTCGTAAGCAGAGTAGAACTAGATATGGCCTGTGTGTGTAGGAAGCACAGTTATTTTGTTCTGAGCAAGCTCACTGTTCTGGAACTATAGGAAACACAGTAGAGTAGAAGAGTGCTCTTTTCTCAAAAGCAGAGTGTGTTTCTTGTAAGGTGAGCAAGATTTTGTTTCCCAGTCCGAAATGGAGTTAAATCACATGCAGTTTTTGGTCCTACCAGCAAGAGTTGTTTTCCGGTAAGAAGAGTCACTATTGCGCTCCCATTGGCATACACAGTGCAAATAGCACTTGCGTCTTTTCCCAGCAAGTACAGTGTATTGGATTAAAGAGGAGCTACTGTTCTTGTCAGTTTCCTAAGCAGAATTGAACTAGATATGGCCTTGTGCGTAGGAAGCACAGTTATTTTGTTCTGAGCAAGCTCACTGTTCTGGCGCTATAGGAAACACAGTAGAGTAGAAGAGTGCTCTTTTCTCAAAAGTAGAGTGTGTTTCTTGTAAGGGAAGCTAGTGTTTGTTTCCCAGTCCTAAATGGAGTAGAATCACATGCAGTTTCTCTCCATTGAGCAAGAGTTGTTTCTGGTAAGAAGAGTCACTATTGGGCTCCCATTGTCATACACAGGGCAAATAGCACTGGCGTCTGTTCCCAGCATGTACAGTGTATTGGACTGAAGAGGAACTACTGTTCTTGTCAGTTTCCTAAGCAGAGTTGAACTAGATATGGCCTGTGTGTGTAGGAAGCACAGTTCTTTTGTTGTGAGCAAGCTCACAGTTCAGACACCTTAGGAAACATAGTAGAGTAGAAGAGTGCTCTTTTCTCAAAAGCAGAGTGTGTTTTTTGTAAGGCGAGCTAGTGTGTGTTTCCCTGTCAGAAAAGGAGTTGAATCCCATGCCGTTTCTTGTACTATGAGCAAAAGTTGTTTTCTGTTAAGAAGAGTCACTATTGCGCACCCTTTGCCATACACAGTGCAAATAGCACTCGCCTCTGTTCCGAGCAAGTACAGTGTATTGGCCTGAAGAGGAGCCACTGTTCTTGTCAGTTTCCTAAGCAGAGTTGAACTAGATATGGCCCGTGTGTAAGAAGCACAGTTCTTTTGTTCTGAGCAAGCTCACTGTTCGAAACACATAGGAAACACAGTAGAGGAGAATAGTGCTCTTTTCTCAAAAGCAGAGTGTGTTTCTTGTAAGGCGAGCTAGTGTTTGTTTCCTAGTCCTAAATGGCGTTGATTCACATGCAGTTTCTGTTCCTACGAGCAAGAGTTGATTTCTGGTAAGAAGAGTCACTATTGTGCTCCCATTGTCATACACAGGTCAAATCGCACTGGCGTCTGTTCCCAGCATGTAGAATGTATTGGAATGAAGAAGATCTATTGTTCTTGTCAGTTTCCTAAGCAGAATTGAACTAGATATGGCCTTGTGTGTAGGAAGCACAGTTATTTTGTTCTGAGCAAGCTCACTGTTCTGGCGCTGTAGGAAACACAGTAGAGTAGAAGAGTGCTCTTTTCTCAAAAGTAGAGTGTGTTTCTTGTAAGGCAAGCTAGTGTTTGTTTCCCAGTCCTAAATGGAGTAGAATAACATGCAGTTTCTCGTCCATTGAGCAAGAGTTGTTTCTGGTAAGAAGAGTCACTATTGGGCTCCCATTGTCATACACAGGGCAAATAGCACTGGCGTCTGTTCCCAGCATGTACACTGTATTGGACTGAAGAGCATTTACTGTTCTTGTCAGGTTCCTAAGCAGAGTTGAACTAGATATGGCCTGTATGTGTAGGGAGTACAGTTCTTTTGTTCTGAGCAAGCTCACTGTTCTGGCCCTACAGGAAAAACAGTAGAGTAGAAGAGTGCTCTTTTGTCAAAAGCAGAGTGAGTTTCTTGTAAGGCGAGCTAGTGTTTGTTTCCCAGTCCTAAATGGAGTTGAATCACATGCAGTTCCTGGTCCTACGGGCAAGAGTTGTTTTCTGGTAAGAAGAGTCACTATTGCACTCCCAATGCCATACACAGTGCAAATTGCACTCGGGTCGGTTCCCACCAAGTACAGTGTATTGGACAGAAGAGGAGCTACTGTTCTTGTCAGTTTCCTAAGCAGAGTTGAACATGATTGGCCCCTGTGTTTAGGAAGCACAGCTCTTTTGTTCTGAGCAAGCTCACTGTTCGGACACCATAGGAAACACAGTTGAGTAGAAGAGTGCTCTTTTCTCAAAAGGAGAGTGTGTTTCTTGTAAGGCAAGCTAGTGTTTGTTTCCCAGTCAGAAATGGAGTTGAATCCCATGCAGATTCTGGTCCTACAAGCAAGAGTTGTTTTCTGGTAAGAAGAGTCACTATTGTGCTCCCATTGCCATACACAGTGCAAATAGCAGTCGCATCTGCTCCCAGCAAGTACAGTGTACTGGACTGAAGAGGAGCTACTGTTCTTGTCAGTTTTCTAAGCAGAGTTGAACTAGATATGGCCCGGTTGTGTAGGAAGCACAGTTCTTGTGTTCTGAGCAAGCACACTGTTCAGATTCCATAGGAAACACAGTAGAGTAGAAGAGTGCTCTTTCCTCAAAAGCAGAGTGTGTTTCTTGTAAGGCGAGCTAGCATTTGTTTCCCAGTCCTAAATGGAGTTGAATCACATGCAGTTTCTGGTCCTACAAGCAAGAGTTGTTTTCTGGTAAGAACAGTCACTCTTGTACTCCCATTGCCATACACAGTGCAAATAGCACTCGCGTCTGTTCCCAGCATGTACAGTGTATTCGACTGAAGAGGATCTACTGTTCTTGTCAGTTTCCTAAGCAAAGTTGAACTAGATATGGTCCGTGTGTGTAGGAAGCACAGTTCTTTAATTCTGAGCAAGCTCACTGTTCTGGCCCTATAGGAAACACAGTGGAGTAGAAGAGTGCTCTTTCTCAAAAGCAGAGTGTGTTTCTTGTAAGGCGAGCTAGCATTTGTTTCCCAGTCATAAATGGATTTGAATCACATGCAGTTTCTAATCCTACGAGCAAGAGTTGTTTTCTGGTAAGAAGAGTCACTATTGCGCTCCCATTGCCATACACAGTGTAAATAGCACTCGCGTCTGTTCCAAGCAAGTACAGTGCATTGGACTGAAGAGGAACTGCTGTTCTTGTCAGTTTTCTAAGCAGAGGTGAACTAGATATGGCCCGTGTGTGTAGCAAGCACAGTTCTTTTGTTCTGAGCAAGCACACTGTTCGGACCCCATGGGAAACACAGTAGAGTAGAAGAGTGATCTTTTCTCAAAAGCAGAGTGTGTTTCTTCTAAGGCGAGCTAGCATTTGTTTCCCAGTCCTAAATGGAGTTGAATCACATGCAGTTTCTGGTCATACAATCAAGAGTTGTTTACTGGTAAATAGAGTGACTATTGCGTTCCCATTGAATACACAGGGCAAATAGCACTGGCGTCTGTTCCCAGCGTTTACAGTGTATTGGACTGATAACGATCTACTGTACTTGTCAGTTTCCTAAGCAAAGTTGAACTAGATATGGCCCGTGTATGTAGGAAGCAGAGTTCTTTTGTTCTGAGCAAACTCACTGTTCTGGCCCTATAGGAAACACAGTAGATTAGAAGAGTGCTCTTTCCTCAAAGGGAGAGTGTGTTTCTAGTAAGGCAAGCTAGCATTTGTTTCCAAGTCCTAAATGGAGTTGAATCACATGCAGTTTTTGGTCCTCCAAGCAAGAGTTGTTTTCTGGTAAGAAGAGTCACTATTGCTCCCCCATTGCCATACACAGGTCAAATAGCACTCGCGTCTGTTCCCAGCATGTACAAGTATTAGATTCAAGAGGACCTACTGTTCTTGTCAGTTTCCTAAGCAAAGTTGAACTAGATATGGCCCGTGTGTGTAGGAAACACAGTTCTTTTGTTCTGAGCAGGCTCACTGTTCGGACACCATAGGAAACACAGTAGTGTAGAAGAGTGCTCTTTTCTCAAAAGCAGAGTGTGTTTCTTGTAAGGCGAGGTAGCGTTTGTTTTCCAGTCCTAAATGGAGTTGAATCACATGCAGGTTCTGGTCCTATTAGCAAGAGTTGTTTTCTTGTAAGAAGAGACACTATTGCGCTCCCATTGCCATACACAGTGCAAATAGCACTGGCGTCTGTTCCCAGCATGTACAGTGTATTGGACTGAAGAGGATCTACTGTTCTTGTCAGTTTGCTAAGCAAAGTTGAACTAGATATGGCCCGTGTGTGTAGGAAGCACAGTTCTTTTGTTCTGAGCAAGCTCACTGTTCTGGCCCTATAGGAAACACAGTAGAGTAGAAGAGTGCTCTTTTCTCAAAAGCAGAGTGTGTTTCTTGTCAGGCGAGCAAGCGTTTGTTTCCCAGTCCTAAATGGAATTGAATCACATGCAGTTTTTGGTCCTACGAGCAAGAGTTGTTTTCTGGTAAGAAGAGTCACTATTGTGCTCCCATTGCCATACACAGTGCAAATAGCACTCCCGTCTGTTCCCAGCAAGTACAGTGTATTGGACAGAAGAGGATCTACTGTTCTTGTCAGTTTCCTAAGCAGAGTTGAACTAGATATGGCCCGTGTGTACAAAGCACAATTCTTTTGTTCTGATCAAGCTCACTGTTCTGGCCCTATAGGAAAAAGAGTAGAGTAGAAGAGAGCTCTTTTCTCAAAAGCGTAGTTTGTTTCTTGTAAGGCGAGCTAGTGTTTGTTTCCTAGTCCTAAATGGAGTTGAATCACATGCAGTTTCTGGTCCTATGAGCAAAAGATGTTTTCTGGTAAGAAGAGTCACTGTTGTGCTACCATTGCCATTCACGGTGCAAATTGCACTCTCCTCTGTTCCCAGCCAGTACAGTGTATTGGACTGAAGAGGAGCTGCTGTTCTTGTCACTTTCCTAAGCAGAGTTGAACTAGATATGGCCCGTGTGTGTAGGAAGCACAGTTCTTTTGTTCTGAGCAAGCTTACTGTTAGGACACCATAGGAAACACAGTAGAGTAGAAGAGTGCTCTTTTCTCAAAAGCAGAGTGTGTTTCTTGTAAGGCGAAATAGCGTTTGTTTCCCAGTCCTAAATGGAGTTGAGTCACATGCAGTTTGTGTTCCTACAAGCAAGAGTTGTTTTCTCGTAAGAAGAGTCACTATTGTGCTCCCATTGCCATACAGAGTGCAAATAGCACTTGCATCTGTTCTCAGCAAGTACAGTGTATTGGACTGAAGAGGAGCTACTGTTCTTGTCAGTTTCCTAGGCAGAGTTGAACTAGATATGGCCCGTGTGTGTAGAAGGACAGTTCTTTTGTTCTGAGCAAGCTTACTGTTCTGGCCCTATAGGAAACATAGTAGAGTAGAAGAGTGCTCTTTTCTCAAAAGCAGAATGTCTTTCTTGTAAGCCGAGTTAGCATTTGTTTCCCAGTCCTAAATAGAGTTGAATCACATGCAGTTTCTGGTCCTATGATCAAGAGTTTTTTTCTGGTAGGAAGAGTTACTATTGCGCTCCCATTGCCATAAACATTGCAAATAGCATTGGCGTCTGTTCCCAGCAAGAACAGTGTATTGGACAGAAGAGGAGCTACTGTTCTTGTCAGTTTCCTAAGCAGAGTTGAACTAGATATGGCCTGTGTGTGTATAAAGCACCTTTCTTTTGTTCTGAGCAAGCAAACTGTTTGGACCCCATAGGAAACAGAGTAGAGTAGAAGAGTGCTCTTTTCTCAAAAGCAGAGTGTGTTTCTTGTAAGGCGAGATAGCGTTTGTGTCCCAGTCCTAAATGGATTTGAATCACATGCAGTTTCTGGTCCTATGAGCAAGAGTTGTTTTCTTGTAAGAAGAGTCACTATTGCGCTCCCTTTGTCATACACAGGGCAAATAGCACTGGTGTCTGTTCTTAGCATGACAGTATATTGGACTGAATAGGATCTACTGTTCTTGTCAGTTTCCTAAGCAGAGTTGAACTAGAAATAACCCGTGTGTGTAGGAAGCAAAGTTCTTTTGTTCTGAGCAAGCTCACTGTTCGGACCCCATAGGAAACACAGTAGAGTAGAAGACTGCTCTTTTCTCAAAAGCAGAGTGTGTTTCTTGTAAGGCGATCTAGTGTTTATTTCCCAGTCCGAAATGGAGTTGAATCACATGCAGTTTTTGGTCCTATCAGCAAGAGTTGTTTTCTGGTAATGAGTCACTATTGCGCTCCCATTGCCATACACAGTGCAAATAGCACTCGCGTCTGTTCCCAGCATGTACAGTGTATTGGACTGAAGAGGATCTACTGTTCTTGTCAGTTTGCTAAGCAAAGTTGAACTAGATATGGCCCGTGTGTGTAGGAAGCACAGTTCTTTTGTTCTGAGCAAGCTCACTGTTCTGGCCCTATAGGAAACACAGTAGAGTAGAAGAGTGCTCTTTTCTCAAAAGCAGAGTGTGTTTCTTGTCAGGCGAGCAAGCGTTTGTTTCCCAGTCCTAAATGGAATTGAATCACATGCAGTTTTTGGTCCTACGAGCAAGAGTTGTTTTCTGGTAAGAAGAGTCACTATTGTGCTCCCATTGCCATACACAGTGCAAATAGCACTCGCGTCTGTTCCCAGCAACTACAGTGTATTGGACAGAAGAGGATCTACTGTTCTTGTCAGTTTCCTAAGCAGAGTTGAACTAGATATGGCCCGTGTGTACGAAGCACAATTCTTTTGTTCTGATCAAGATCACTGTTCTGGCCCTATAGGAAAAAGAGTAGAGTAGAAGAGAGCTCTTTTCTCAAAAGCGTAGTTTGTTTCTTGTAAGGCGAGCTAGTGTTTGTTTCCTAGTCCTAAATGGAGTTGAATCACATGCAGTTTCTGGTCCTATGAGCAAAAGATGTTTTCTGGTAAGAAGAGTCACTGTTGTGCTACCATTGCCATTCATGGTGCAAATAGCACTCTCCTCTGTTCCCAGCAAGTACAGTGTATTGGACTGAAGAGGAGCTACTGTTCTTGTCAGTTTCCTAAGCAGAGTTGAACTAGATATTGCCCGTGTGTGTAGGAAGCACAGTTTCTTTGTTCTGAGCAAGCTCACTCTTCTGGCACAATAGGAAACACAGTAGAGTAGAAGAGTGCTCTTTTCTCAAAAGCAGAGTGTGTTTTTTTTAAGGCGAGTTAGTGTTTGTTTCCCAGTCCTACATGGAGTTCAATCCCATGCAGTTTCTCGTCCTACAAGCAAGAGTTCTTTTCTGTTAAGAAGAGTCACTCTTGTGCTCCCAATGGCATACACAGGGCAAATAGCACTCGCGTCTGTTCCCATCAAGTACAGTGTATTGGATTAAAGAGGACCTACTGTTCTTGTCAGTTTCCTAAGCAGAGTTGAGCTAGATATGCCCGTGTGTGTAGGAAGCACATTTCTTTTGTCCTGAGCAAGCTCACTATTCTGGCCCTATAGGAAACACAGTAGGGTAGAAGAGTTCTCTTTTCTCAAAAAGAGAGTGTGTTTCTTGTAAGGCGATCTAGTATTTGTTTCCCAGTCAGAAATGGAGTTGAATCACATGCAGTTTTTGGTCCTATGAGCAAGAGTTGTTTTCTAGTAAGAAGAGTCACTATTGCGCTCCCATTGCCATACACAGGGCAAATAGCACTCGAGTCTGTTCCCAGCATGTACAGTGTATTGGACTGAAAACAATCTACTGCTATTGTCAGTTTCCTAAGCACAGTTGAACTAGATATGTCCCGTGTTGTAGGAAGCACAGTTCTTTTGTTCTGAGCAAGCCTACTGTTACGGCCCTATAGGAAACACAGTAGAGTAGAAGAGTGCTCTTTTCTCAAAAGCAGAGTGTGTTTCTTGTAAGGTGAGCTATTGTTTGTTTCCCAGTCTTAAATGAAGTTGAATCACATGCAGTTTCTGGACCTACAAGCAAGAGTTGTTTTCTGGTAAGAAGAGTCACTATTGCTTTCCCATTGCCATACACAGTGCAAATAGCACTTGCGTCTGTTCTCAGCAAGTAGAGTGTATTGGACTGAAGAGGAGCTACTGTTATTGTCAGTTTCCTAAGCAGAGTTGAACTAGATATGGCCCGTGTGTGTAGGAAGCACAGTTCTTTTGTTCTGAGCAAGCTCACTGTTCTGGCCCTTTAGTAAACACAAGAGTAGAAGAGTGCTCTTTTCTCAAAAGCAGAGTGTGTTTGTTGTAAGGCAAGCCTGCGTTTGTTTCCCAATTCTAAATGGAGTTGAATCCCATGCAGTTTCTGGTCCTACAAGGAAGAGTTGTTTTCTGGTAATAAGAGTTACTATTGCGCTCCCATTGCCATACACAGTGCAAATAGCGCTCACGTCTGTTCCCAGCAAGTACAGTGTATTGGACTGAAGAGGAGCTACTGTTCTTGTCAGTTTCCTAAGCAGAGTTGAACTAGATATGGCCCGTGTGTGTAGGAAGCACAGTTCTTTTGTTCTGAGCAAGATCACTGTTCTGGCCCTATAGGAAACACAGTAGAATAGAAGAGTGCTCTATTCTCAAAAGCAGAGAGTGTTTCTTGTAAGGTGAGCTAGCGATTGTTTCCCACTCCAAAATGGAGTTGAATCACATGCAGTTTTTGGTCCTACGAGCAAGAGTTGTTTTCTGGTAAGGAAAGGTATGGCTCCCTTTCCCATACACAGTGCAAATAGCAGTGGCGTCTGTTTCCAGCATGTGCAGTGTATTCGACTGAGGAGGATCTATTGTTCTAGTCAGTTTCCTATGCAGAGTTGAACTAGATATGTTCGTGTGTGTAGGAAGCACAGTTCTTTTGTTGTGAGCAAGCTCACTGTTGTGGCCCTATAGGAAACATAGTAGAGTAGAAGAGTGCTCTTTTGTCAAAAGCAGAGTGTGTTTCTTGTAAGGCGAGCTTACGTTTGTTTCCCAGTCCTAAATAGAATTGAATCACATGCAGTTTCTGGTCCTATGATCAAGAGTTATTTTCTAGTAAGAAGAGTCACTATTGCGCTCCCATTGCCATACACAGTGCATATAGCACTCGCGTCTGTTCCCAGCAAGTACAGTGTATTGGGCTGAAGAGGAGCTACTGTTCTTGTCAGTTTCGTAAGCAGAGTAGAACTAGATATGGCCCGTGTGTGTAGGAAGCACAGTTCTTTTGTTCTGAGCAAGCCTACTGTTCTGGACCTATAGGAAACACAGTAGAGTAGAAGAGTGCTCTTTTCTCAAAAGCAGAGTGTGTTTCTTGTAAGGTGAGCAAGATTTTGTTTGCCAGTCCGAAATGGAGTTGAATCACATGCAGTTATTGGTCCTACGAGCAAGAGTTGTTTTCTGTTAAGAAGAGTCACTATTGCGCTCCCATTGGCATACACAGTACAAATAGCACTCGCGTCTTTTCCCAGCAAGTACAGTGTATTGGATTAAAGAGGAGCTACTGTTCTTGTCAGTTTCCTAAGCAGAGTTGAACTAGATATGCCCGTGTGTGTAGGAAGAACAGTTCTTTTGTTCTGAGCAAGCTCACTGTTCTGGCCCTATTGGAAACACAGTAGGGTAGAAGAGTGCTCTTTTCTCAAAAGCAGAGTGTGTTTCTTGTAAGGCGAGCTAGTGTTTGTTTCCCAGTCCTAAATGGAGTTGAATCACATGCAGTTTCTGGTCCTACAAGCAGGAGTTGTTTTCTGGTAAGAAGAGTCACTTTTGCGCTCCCATTGTCATATACAGGGCAAATAGCACTAGCGTCTGTTCCCAGCAAGTAGAGTGTATTGGACTGAAGAGGATCTACTGTTCTTGTCAGTTTCTTAAGCAGAGTTGAACTAGAAATGGCCCGTGTGTGTAGGAAGCACAGTACTTTTGTTCTGAGCATGCTCACTGTTCTGGCCCTATAGGAAACACAGTAGAGTAGATGAGTGCTCTTTCCTCAAAAGCAGAGTGTGTTTCTTGTAAGGCGAGCTAGCGTTTGTTTCCCAGTCCTAAATGGAGTTGAATCACATGCAGTTTCTGGTCCTACAAGCAAGAGTTGTTTTCTGGTAAGAAGAGTCACTATTGCGCTCCCATTGCCATACACAGTGCAAATAGCACTCGCATTTGTTCCAAGCAAGTACAGTGTATTGGACTGAAGAGGAGCTACTGTTCTTGTCAGTTTCCTAAGAAGAGTTGAACTAGATATGGCCCGTGTGTGTAGGAAGCACAGTTCTTTTGTTCTGAGCCAGCACACTGTTCGAACCCCATAGGAAACACAGTAGAGTAGAAGAGTGATCTTTTCTCAAAAGCAGAGTGTGTTTCTTGTAAGGTGAGGTAGCGTTTGTTTCTCAGTCCTAAATGGAGTTGAGTCACATGCAGTTTGTGGTCCTACAAGCAAGAGTTGTTTTCTCGTAAGAAGAGTCACTATTGCGCTCCCATTGCCATACACAGTGCAAATAGCACTTGCGTCTGTTCTCAGCAAGTACAGTGTATTGGACTGAAGAGGAGCTACTGTTCTTTTCAGTTTCCTAAGAAGAGTTGAACTAGATATGGCCCGTGTGTGTAGAAGGACAGTTCTTTTGTTCTGAGCAAGCTTACTGTTCTGGCCCTATAGGAAACACAGTAGAACAGAAGAGTGCTCTATTCTCAAAAGCAGAGAGTGTTTCTTGTAAGGTGAGCTAGCGATTGTTTCCCAGTCCAAAATGGAGTTGAATCACATGCAGTTTTTGGTCCTACGAGCAAGAGTTGTTTTCTGGTAAGGAAAGGTATGGCTCCCTTTGCCATACACAGTACAAATAGCACTGGCGTCTGTGCCCAGCATGTGCAGTGTATTCGACTGAAGAGGATCTACTGTTCTAGTCAGTTTCCTATGCAGAGTTGAACTAGATATGTTCGTGTGTGTAGGAAGCACATTTCTTTTGTTCTGAGCAAGCTCACTGTTGTGGCCCTATAGGAAACATAGTAGAGAAGAAGAGTGCTCTTTTGTCAAAAGCAGAGTGTGTTTCTTGTAAGGCGAGCTTACGTTTGTTTCCCAGTCCTAAATAGAATTGAATCACATGCAGTTTCTGGTCCTATGATCAAGAGTTTTTTTCTGGTAGGAAGAGTAACTATTGTGCTCCCATTGCCATAAACATTACAAATAGATTTGGCGTCTGTTCCCTGCAAGAACAGTGTATTGGACAGAAGAGGAGCTACTGTTCTTGTCAGTTTCCTAAGCAGAGTTGAACTAGATAAGGCCTGTGTGTGTAGGAAGCACCTTTCTTTTGTTCTGAGCAAGCACACTGTTCGGACCCTATAGGAAACAGAGTAGAGTAGAAGAATGCTCTTTTATCAAAAGCAGAGTGTGTTTCTTGTAAGGGGAGCTAGCGTTTGTGTCCCAGTCCTAAATGGATTTGAATCACATGCGGTTTCTGGTCCTATGATCAAGAGTTGTTTTCTGGTAAAAAGAGTCACTATTGCTCTCCCTTTGTCATACAGTGGGCAAATAGCACTGGCGTCTGTTCCAAGCATGACAGTATATTGGACTGAAGAGGATATACTGTTCTTGTCAGTTTCCTAAGCAGAGTTGAACTAGAAATAACTCGTGTGTGTAGGAAGCAAAGTTCTTTTGTTCTGAGCAAGCTCACTGCTCTGACACTATAGGAAACACAGTAGAGTAGAAGAGTGCTCTTTTCTCAAAAGCAGAGTGTGTTTCTTGTCAGGCGAGCTAGCGTTTGTTTCCCAGTACTAAATGGACTTGAATCACATGCAGTTTCTGGTCCTACATGCAAGAGTTGTTTTCTGTAAGAAGAGTCAATATTCTGCTCCCATTGCCATACTCAGGGCAAATAGCACTCGCGTCTGTTCCCAGCATGTACAGTGTATTCGACTGAAGAGGATCAAATGTTCTTGTCAGTTTCCTAAGCAGAGTTGAACTAGATATGGCCTGTGTGTGTAGGAAACACAGTTCTTTTGTTCTGAGCAAGCACACTGTTCGGACCCCATAGGAAACACAGTAGAGTAGAAGAGTGCTCTTTTCTCAAAAGCAGAGTGTGTTTCTTGTAAGGCGATCTACTGTTTGTTTCCCAGTCAGAAATGGAGTTGAATCACATGCAGTTTTTAGTCCTATGAGCAAGAGATGTTTTCTGGTAAGAAGAGTCACTATTGAGCTCCCATTGCCATACACAGTGCAAATAGCACTCCCGTCTGTTCCCAGCAAGTACAGTGTATTGGACAGAAGAGGATCTACTGTTCTTGTCAGTTTCCTAAGCAGAGTTGAACTAGATATGGCCTGTGTGTGTAGGAAGCACAGTTCTTTTGTTCTGAGCAAGCTCACTGTTCTGGCCCTATAGGAAACACAGTAGAGTAGAAGAGAGCTCTTTTCTCAAAAGCGGAGTTTGTTTCTTGTAAGGCGAGCTAGTGTTTGTTTCCTAGTCCTACATGGAGTTGAATCCCATGCAGTTTCTGGTCCTACAAGCAAGAGTTGTTTTCTAGTAAGAAGAGTCACTATTGCGCTCCCATTGGCATACACAGGGCAAATAGAACTCGCGTCTGTTCCCAGCAAGTACAGTGTATTGGATTAAAGAGGAGCTACTGTTCTTGTCAGTTTCCTAAGCAGAGTTGAACTAGATATGCCCGTGTGTGTAGGAAGCACAGTTCTTTTGTCCTGAGCAAGCTCACTGTTCTGGCCCTATAGGAAACACAGTAGGGTAGAAGAGTGCTCTTTTCTCAAAAAGAGAGTGTGTTACTTGTAAGGAAAGCTAGCGTTTGTTTCCCAGTCCTAAATGGAGTTGAATCACATGCATTTTCTGGTTCTACGAACAGGAGTTGTTTTCTGGTAAGAAGAGTCACTTTTGCGCTCCCTTTGTCATACACAGGGCAAATAGCACTAGCATCTGTTCCCAGCATGTACAGTGTATTGGACTGAAGAGGATCTACTGTTCTTGTCAGTTTCCTAAGCAGAGTTGAACTAGATATGGCCCGTGTGTGTAGGAAGCACAGTTCTTTTGTTATGAGCCAGCACACTGTTCGAACACCATAGGAAACACAGTAGAGTAGAAGAATGATCTTTTCTCAAAAGCAGAGTGTGTTTCTTGTAAGGCGATCTAGTGTTTGTTTCCCAGTCAGAAATGGAGTTGAATCACATGCAGTTTTTGGTCCTATGATCAAGAGTTTTTTTCTGGTAGGAAGAGTAACTATTGTGCTCCCATTGCCATAAACATTACAAATAGAATTGGCGTCTGTTCCCTGCAAGAACAGTGTATTGGACAGAAGAGGAGCTACTGTTCTTGTCAGTTTCCTAAGCAGAGTTGAACTAGATATGGCCTGTGTGTGTAGGAAGCACCTTTCTTTTGTTCTGAGCAAGCACACTGTTCGGACCCTATAGGAAACAGAGTAGAGTAGAAGAATGCTCTTTTATCAAAAGCAGAGTGTGTTTCTTGTAAGGGGAGCTAGCGTTTGTGTCCCAGTCCTAAATGGATTTGAATCACATGCGGTTTCTGGTCCTATGATCAAGAGTTGTTTTCTGGTAAAAAGAGTCACTATTGCTCTCCCTTTGTCATACAGTGGGCAAATAGCACTGGCGTCTGTTCCAAGCATGACAGTATATTGGACTGAAGAGGATATACTGTTCTTGTCAGTTTCCTAAGCAGAGTTGAACTAGAAATAACTCGTGTGTGTAGGAAGCAAAGTTCTTTTGTTCTGAGCAAGCTCACTGCTCTGACACTATAGGAAACACAGTAGAGTAGAAGAGTGCTCTTTTCTCAAAAGCAGAGTGTGTTTCTTGTCAGGCGAGCTAGCGTTTGTTTCCCAGTACTAAATGGACTTGAATCACATGCAGTTTCTGGTCCTACAAGCAAGAGTTGTTTTCTGTAAGAAGAGTCAATATTCTGCTCCCATTGCCATACTCAGGGCAAATAGCACTCGCGTCTGTTCCCAGCATGTACAGTGTATTCGACTGAAGAGGATCAAATGTTCTTGTCAGTTTCCTAAGCAGAGTTGTACTAGATATGGCCTGTGTGTGTAGGAAACACAGTTCTTTTGTTCTGAGCAAGCACACTGTTCGGACCCCATAGGAAACACAGTAGAGTAGAAGAGTGCTCTTTTCTCAAAAGCAGAGTGTGTTTCTTGTAAGGCGATCTACTGTTTGTTTCCCAGTCAGAAATGGAGTTGAATCACATGCAGTTTTTAGTCCTATGAGCAAGAGTTGTTTTCTGGTAGAAGAGTCACTATTGAGCTCCCATTGCCATACACAGTGCAAATAGCACTCCCGTCTGTTCCCAGCAAGTACAGTGTATTGGACAGAAGAGGATCTACTGTTCTTGTCAGTTTCCTAAGCAGAGTTGAACTAGATATGGCCTGTGTGTGTAGGAAGCACAGTTCTTTTGTTCTGAGCAAGCTCACTGTTCTGGCCCTATAGGAAACACAGTAGAGTAGAAGAGAGCTCTTTTCTCAAAAGCGGAGTTTGTTTCTTGTAAGGCGAGCTAGTGTTTGTTTCCTAGTCCTACATGGAGTTGAATCCCATGCAGTTTCTGGTCCTACAAGCAAGAGTTGTTTTCTAGTAAGAAGAGTCACTATTGCGCTCCCATTGGCATACACAGGGCAAATAGAACTCGCGTCTGTTCCCAGCAAGTACAGTGTATTGGATTAAAGAGGAGCTACTGTTCTTGTCAGTTTCCTAAGCAGAGTTGAACTAGATATGGACCGTGTGTGTAGGAAGCACAGTTCTTTTGTCCTGAGCAAGCTCACTGTTCTGGCCCTTTAGGAAACACAGTAGGGTAGAAGAGTGCTCTTTTCTCAAAAAGAGAGTGTGTTACTTGTAAGGCAAGCTAGCGTTTGTTTCCCAGTCCTAAATGGAGTTGAATCACATGCATTTTCTGGTCCTACGAACAGGAGTTGTTTTCTGGTAAGAAGAGTCACTTTTGCGCTCCCTTTGTCATACACAGGGCAAATAGCACTAGCATCTGTTCCCAGCATGTACAGGGTATTGGACTGAAGAGGATCTACTGTTCTTGTCAGTTTCCTAAGCAGAGTTGAACTAGATATGGCCCGTGTGTGTAGGAAGCACAGTTCTTTTGTTCTGAGCCAGCACACTGCTCGAACACCATAGGAAACACAGTAGAGTAGAAGAATGATCTTTTCTCAAAAGCAGAGTGTGTTTCTTGTAAGGCGATCTAGTGTTTGTTTCCCAGTCAGAAATGGAGTTGAATCACATGCAGTTTTTGGTCCTATGAGCAAGAGTTGTTTTCTGGTAAGAAGAGTCACTATTGCGCTCCCATTGCCATACACAGGGCAAATAGCACTCGCATCTGTTCCCAGCGTGTACAGTGTATTGGACTGAAGAGAATCTACTGTTCTTGTTAGTTTCCTAAGCAAAGTTGAACTAGATATGGCCCGTGTGTGTAGGAAGCACAGTTCTTTTGTTCTGAGCAAGCTCACTGTTCTGGCACTCTAGGAAACACAGTAGAGTAGAAGAGTGCTCTTTTCTCAAAAGCAGAGTGTGTTTCTTGTAAGGCGAGCTAGCGTTTGTTTCCAAGTACTAAGTGGAGTTGATTCACATGCAGTTTCTGGTCCTACAAGCAAGAGTTGTTTTCTGGTAATAAGAGTCACTATTGCGCTCCCATTGCCATACACAGGGCAAATAGCAATCGCGTCTGTTCCCAGCATGTACAGTGTATTAGACTCAAGAGGATCTACTGTTATTGTCAGTTTCCTAAGCAAAGTTGAACTAGATATGTCTTGTGTGTGTAGGAAGCACAGTTCTTTTGTTCTGAGCAAGCTCACTGTTCTGGCACTCTAGGAAACACAGTAGAGTAGAAGAGTGCTCTTTTCTCAAAAGCAGAGTGTGTTTCTTGTAAGGCGAGCTAACGTTTGTTTCC
Organism: Peromyscus eremicus; assembly: GCF_949786415.1. NCBI lineage: Eukaryota > Metazoa > Chordata > Mammalia > Rodentia > Cricetidae > Peromyscus > Peromyscus eremicus. The sequence goes on from NW_026735096.1 coordinate 85,555, forward strand.
AAGTACTAAGTGGAGTTGAATCACATGCAGTTTCTGGTCCTACAAGCAAGAGTTGTTTTCTGGTAATAAGAGTCACTATTGCGCTCCCATTGCCATACACAGGGCAAATAGCAATCGCGTCTGTTCCCAGCATGTACAGTGTATTAGACTCAAGAGGATCTACTGTTCTTGTGAGTTTCCTGAGCAAAGTTGAACTAGATATGTCTTGTGTGTGTAGGAAGCACAGTTCTTTTGTTCTGAGCAAGCCTACTGTTCTGGCCCTATAGGAAACACAGTAGAGTAGAAGAGTGCTCTTTTCTCAAAAGCAGACTGTGTTTCTTGTAAGGCGAGCTAGCGTTTGTTTCCCAGTCCTAAATGGAGTTGAATCACATGCAGTTTCTAGGCCTACAAGCAAGAGTTGTTTTCTGGTAATAAGAGTCACTATTGTGCTCCCATTGCCATACACAGGGCAAATAGCACTCGAGTCTGTTCCCAGCATGTACAGTGTGTTGGACTGAAAACAATCTACTGTTATTGTCAGTTTCCTAAGCAAAGTTGAACTAGATATGTCCCGTGTGTGTAGGAAGCACAGTTCTTTTGTTCTGAGCAAGCCTACTGTTCTGGCCCTTTAAGAAACACAGCAGAGAAGAAGAGTGCTCTTTTCTCAAAAGCAGAGTGTGTTTCTTGTAAGGCGAGCTAGCGTTTGTTTCCCAATTCTAAATGGAGTTCAATCCCATGCAGTTTCTGTTCCTACGAGGAAGACTTGTTTTCTGGTAATAAGAGTCACTATTGTGCTCCCATTGCCATACACAGTTCAAATAGCCCTTGCGTCTCTTCTCAGCAAGTACAGTGTATTGGACTGAAGAGGAGGTACTGTTCTTGTCAGTTTCCTAAGCAGACTTGAACTAGATATGGCCCGTGTGTGTAGAAGGACAGTTCTTTTGTTCTGAGGAAGCTCACTGTTCTGGCCCTATAGGAAACACAGTAGAATAGAAGAGTGCTCTTTTCTCAAAAGAACAGTGTGTTTCTTTTAAGGCGAGTTAGTGTTTGTTTCCCAGTCCCACTTGGAGTTGAATCCCATGCAGTTTCTGGTCCTACGAGCAAGAGTTGTTTTCTGGTAAGAAGAGTCACTATTGCGCTCCCATTGCCATACACAGTGCAAATAGCACTCGCGTCTGTTCCAAGCAAGTACAGGGCATTGGACTGAAGATGAGCTACTGTTCTTGTCAGATTCCTAAGCAGAGTTGAACTAGATATGGCCCGTGTGTGTAGGAAGCACAGTTCTTTTGTTCTGAGCCAGCACACTGTGGGAACCCCATAGGAAACACAGTAGAGTAGAAGAGTGATCTTTTCTCAAAAGCAGAGTGTGTTTCTTGTAAGGCGATCTAGTGTTTGTTTCCCAGTCAGAAATGGAGTTGGATCACATGCAGTTTTTGGTCCTATGAGCAAGAGTTGTTTTCTGGTAAGAAGAGTCACTATTGCGCTCCCATTGCCATACACAGGGCAAATAGCACTCGCATCTGTTCCCAGCGTGTACACTGTATTGGACTGAAGAGAATCTACTGTTCTTGTCAGTTTCCTAAGCAAAGTTGAACTAGATATGGCCCGTGTGTAGGAAGCACAGTTCTTTTGTTCTGAGCAAGCTCACTGTTCTGGCACTCTAGGAAACACAGTAGAGTAGAAGAGTGCTCTTTTCTCAAAAGCAGAGTGTGTTTCTTGTAAGGCGAGCTAGCGTTTGTTTCCCAGTACTAAGTGGAGTTGAATCACATGCAGTTTCTGGTCCTACAAGCAAGAGTTGTTTCCTGGTAATAAGAGTCACTATTGCGCTCCCATTGCCATACACAGGGCAAATAGCATTCGCGTCTGTTCCCAGCATGTACAGTGTATTAGACTCAAGAGGATCTACTGTTATTGTCAGTTTCCTAAGCAAAGTTGAACTAGATATGTCTTGTGTGTGTAGGAAGCACAGTTCTTTTGTTCTGAGCAAGCCTACTGTTCTGGCCCTATAGGAAACACAGTAGAGTAGAAGAGTGCTCTTTTCTCAATAGCAGAGTGTGTTTCTTGTATGGCGAGCTAGCGTTTGTTTTCCAGTCCTAAATGGAGTTGAATCACATGCAGTTTCTGGTCCTACAAGCAAGAGTTGTTTTCTGGTAAGAAGAGTCACTATTCTGCTCCCATTGCCATACACAGGGCAAATAGCACTCGCATCTGTTCCCAGCATGTACAGTGTAGTGGACTGAAAACAATCTACTGTTCTTGTCAGTTTCCTAAGCAAAGTTGAACTAGATATGTCCTGTGTGTGTAGGAAGCACAGTTCTTTTGTTGAGCAAGCCTACTGTTATGGCCCTATAGGAAACACAGTAGAGTAGAAGAGTCCTCTTTTCTCAAAAAGAGAGTGTGTTACTTGTAAGGCGAGCTAGCGTTTGTTTTCCAGTCCTAAATGGAGTTGAATCACATGCATTTTCTGGTCCTACGAACAGGAGTTGTTTTCTGGTAAGAAGAGTCACTTTTGCGCTCCCTTTGTCATACACAGGGCAAATAGCACTAGCATCTGTTCCCAGCATGTACAGTGTATTGGACTGAAGAGGATCTACTGTTCTTGTCAGTTTCCTAAGCAGAGTTGAACTAGATATGGCCCGTGTGTGTAGGAAGCACAGTTCTTTTGTTCTGAGCCAGCATACTGTTCGAACACCATAGGAAACACAGTAGAGTAGAAGAATGATCTTTTCTCAAAAGCAGAGTGTGTTTCTTGTAAGGCGATCTAGTGTTTGTTTCCCAGTCTGAAATGGAGTTGAATCACATGCAGTTTTTGGTCCTATGAGCAAGAGTTGTTTTCTGGTAAGAAGAATCACTATTGCGCTCCCATTGCCATACACAGGGCAAATAGCACTCGCATCTGTTCCCAGCGTGTACACTGTATTGACTGAAGAGAATCTACTGTTCTTGTCAGTTTCCTAAGCAAAGTTGAACTAGATATGGCCCGTGTGTGTAGGAAGCAGAGTTCTTTTGTTCTGAGCAAGCTCACTGTTCTGGCACTCTAGGAAACACAGTAGAGTAGAAGAGTGCTCTTTTCTCAAAAGCAGAGTGTGTTTCTTGTAAGGCGAGCTAGCGTTTGTTTCCCAGTACTAAGTGGAGTTGAATCACATGCACTTTCTGGTCCTACAAGCAAGAGTTGTTTCCTGGTAATAAGAGTCACTATTGTGCTCCCATTGCCATACACAGAGCAAATAGCATTCGCCTCTGTTCCCAGCATGTACAGTGTATTAGACTCAAGAGGATCTACTGTTATTGTCAGTTTCCTAAGCAAAGTTGAACTAGATATGTCTTGTGTGTGTAGGAAGCACAGTTCTTTTGTTCTGAGCAAGCCTACTGTTCTGGCCCTATAGGAAACACAGTAGAGTAGAACAGTGCTCTTTTCTCAAAAGCAGAGTGTGTTTCTTGTAAGGCGAGCTAGCATTTGTTTCCCAGTTCAAAATGGAGTTGAATCACATGCAGTTTCTGGTCCTACAAGCAAGAGTTGTTTTCTGGTAAGAAGAGTCACTATTGTGCTCCCATTGCCATACACAGGGCAAATAGCACTCGAGTCTGTTCCCAGCATGTACAGTGTATTGGACTCAAAACAATCTACTGTTATTGTCAGTTTCCTAAGCAAAGTTGAACTAGATATGTCCCGTGTGTGTAGGAAGCACAGTTCTTTTGTTCTGAGCAAGCCTACTGTTCTGGCCCTATAGGAAACACAGCAGAGTAGAAGAGTGCTCTTTTCTCAAAAGCAGAGTGTGTTTCTTGTAAGGTGAGCTAGCGTTTGTTTCCCAGTGTTAAATGAAGTTGAATCACATGCAGTTTCTGGTCCTACAAGCAAGAGTTGTTTTCTGGTAAGAAGTGTCACTATTGCGCTCCCATTGCCATACACAGTGCAAATAGCCCTTGCGTCTGTTCTCAGCTAGTAGAGTGTATTGGACTGAAGAGGAGCTACTGTTCTTGTCAGTTCCCTAAGCAGAGTTGAACTAGATATGGCCCGTGTGTGTAGGAAGCACAGTTCTTTTGTTCTGAGCAAGCTCACTCTTCTGGCACTATAGGAAACACAGTAGAGTAGAAGAGTGCTCTTTTCTCAAAAGTAGAGTGTGTTTCTTTTAAGGCGAGTTAGTGTTTGTTTCCCAGTCCTACATGGAGTTGAATCCCATGCAGTTTCTGGTCCTACGAGCAAGAGTTGTTTTCCGGTAAGAAGAGTCACTATTTTGCTCCCATTGCCATACACAGGGCAAATAGCACTCGCATCTGTTCCCAGCAAGTACAGTGTATTTGATTAAAGAGGAGCTACTGTTCTTGTCAGTTTCCTAAGCAGAGTTGAACTAGATATGACCTGTGTGTGTAGGAAGCACAGTTCTTTTGTTCTGATCAAGCTCACTGTTCTGGCCCTATAGTAAACACAAGAGTAGAAGAGTGCTTTTTTCTCAAAAGCAGAGTGTGTTTCTTGTAAGGCGAGCTAGCGTTTGTTTCCCAATTCTAAATGGAGTTGAATCCCATGCAGTTTCTGTTCCTACGAGGAAGAGTTGTTTTCTGGTAATAAGAGTCACTATTGCGCTCCCATTGCCATACACAGTTCAAATAGTCCTTGCGTCTGTTCTCAGCAAGTACAGTGTATTGGACTGAAGAGGAGCTACTGTTCTTGTCAGTTTCCTAAGCAGAGTTGAACTAGATATGGCCCGTGTGTGTAGAAGGACAGTTCTTTTGTTCTGAGCAAGCTCACTGTTCTGGCCCTATAGGAAACACAGTAGAATAGAAGAGTGTTCTTTTCTCAAAAGTAGAGAGAGTTTCTTGTAAGGTGAGCTAGCGTTTGTTTCCCAGTCCTAAATGGAGTTGAATCACATGCAGTTTCTGGTCCTACAAGTAAGAGTTGTTTTCTGGTAATAAGAGTCACTATTGCGTTCCCTTTGCCATACACAGGGCAAATAGCCCTCGCATCTGTTCCCAGCATGTACAGTGTAATGGACTGAAGAGGATCTACTGTTCTTGTTAGTTTCCTAAGCAAAGTTGAACTAGATATGACCCGTGTGTGTAGGAAGCACAGTTCTTTTGTTCTGAGCAAGCTCACTGTTCTGGCACTATAGGAAACACAGTAGAGTAGAAGAGTGCTCTTTTCTCAAAAGCAGAGTGTTTTTCTTATTAGGCAAGCTAGCATTTGTTTCCCAGTCCTAAATGGAGTTGAATCTCATGCAGTTTTTGGTCCTACGAGCAAGAGTTGTTTTCTGGTAAGAAGAGTCACTATTGTGCTCCTTTGCCATACATAGTTCAAATAGCACTCGCGTTTGTTCCAAGCAAGTACAGTGCATTGGACTGAAGAGGAGCTACTGTTCTTTTCAGTTTCCTAAGCAGAGTTGAACTAGATATGGCCCGTGTGTGTAGGAAGCACAGTTCTTTTGTTCTGAGCCAGCACACTGTTCGAACACCATAGGAAACACAGTAGAGTAGAAGAGTGATCTTTTCTCAAAAGCAGAGTGTGTTTCTTGTAAGGCGAGCTAGCGTTTGTTTCCCAGTTCTAAATGGAGTTGAATCACATGCAGTTTCTGGTCCTACAAGCAAGAGTTGTTTTCTGGTAAGAAGAGTCACTATTGTGCTCCCATTGCCATACACAGGGCAAATAGCACTCGCGTCTGTTCCCAGCATGTACAGTGTATTGGACTGAAGAGAATCTACTGTTCTTGTCAATTTCCTAACCAAAGTTGAACTAGATATCGCCTGTGTGTGTAGGAAGCACAGTTCTTTTGTTCTGAGCAAGCTCACTGTTCTGGCCCTATAGGAAACACAGTAGAGTAGAAGAGTGCTCTTTTCTCAAAAGGAGAGTGTGTTTCTTGTAAGGTGAGCTAGCGTTTGTTTCCCAGTCTTAAATGAAGTTGAATCACATGCAGTTTCTGGTCCTACAAGCAAGAGTTGTTTTCTGGTAAGAAGTGTCACTATTGCGCTCCCAATGCCATACAATGTGCAAATAGCACTTGCGTCTGTTCTCAGCAAGTAGAGTGTATAGGACTGAAGAGGAGCTACTGTTCTTGTCAGTTTCCTAAGCAGCGTTGAACTAGATATGGCCCGTGTGTGTAGGAAGCACAGTTCTTTTGTTGTGAGCAAGCTCACTCTTCTGGCACTATAGGAAACACAGTAGAGTAGAAGAGTGCTCTTTTCTCAAAACTAGAGTGTGTTTCTTTTAAGGCGAGTTAGTGCTTGTTTCCCAGTCCTACATGGAATTGAATCCCATTCAGTTTCTGGTCCTACGAGCAAGAGTTGTTTTCTGGTAAGAAGAGTCACTATTGCACTCCCATTGCCATACACAGGGCAAATAGCACTCGCATCTGTTGCCAGCAAGTACAGTGTATTTGATTAAAGAGGAGCTACTGTTCTTGCCAGTTTCCTAAGCAGAGTTGAACTAGATATGACCTGTGTGTGTAGGAAGCACAGTTCTTTTGTTCTGAGCAAGTTCACTGTTCTGGCCCTATAGTAAACACAAGAGTAGAAGTGTGCTCTTTTCTCAAAAGCAGAGTGTCTTTCTTGTAAGGAGAGCTAGCGTTTGTTTCCCAATTCTAAATGGAGTTGAATCCCATGCAGTTTCTGTTCCTACGAGGAAGAGTTGTTTTCTGGTAATAAGAGTCACTATTGCGCTCCCATTGCCATACACAGTTCAAATAGCCCTTTTGTCTGTTCACAGCAAGTACAGTGTATTGGACTGAAGAGGAGGTACTGTTCTTGTCAGTTTCCTAAGCAGAGTTGAACTAGATATGGCCCGTGTGTGTAGAAGGACAGTTCTTTTGTTCTGAGCAAGCTCACTGTTCTGGCCCTATAGGAAACACAGTAGAATAGAAGTGTGCTCTTTTCTCAAAAGTAGAGAGGGTTTCTTGTAAGGTGAGCTAGCATTTGTTTCCCAGTCCTAAATGGAGTTGAATCACATGCAGTTTCTGGTCCTACAAGCAAGAGTTGTTTTCTGGTAAGAAGTGTCACTATTGCGCTCCCATTGCCATACACAGTGCAAATAGCACTTGCGTCTGTTCTCAGCAAGTAGAGTGTATTGGACTGAAGAGGAGCTACTGTTCTTGTCAGTTTCCTAAGCAGAGTTGAACTAGATATGGCCCGTGTGTGTAGGAAGCACAGTTCTTTTGTTCTGAGCAAGCTCACTCTTCTGGCACTATAGGAAACACAGTAGAGTAGAAGAGTGCTCTTTTCTCAAAAGCAGAGTGTGCTTTTTTTAAGGCGAGTTAGTGTTTGTTTCCCAGTCCTACATGGAGTTGAATCCCATGCAGTTTCTGGTCCTACGAGTAAGAGTTGTTTTCTGGTAAGAAGAGTCACTATTGTGCTCCCATTGCCATACACAGGGCAAATAGCACTCGCGTCTGTTCCCAGCAAGTACAGTGTATTGGATTAAAGAGGAACTACTGTTCTTGTCAGTTTCCTAAGGAGAGTTGAACTAGATATGACCTGTGTGTGTAGGAAGCACAGTTCTTTTGTTCTGAGCAAGCTCACTCTTCTGGCACTATAGGAAACACAGTAGAGTAGAAGAGTGCTCTTTTCTCAAAAGCAGAGTGTGCTTTTTTTAAGGCGAGTTAGTGTTTGTTTCCCAGTCCTACATGGAGTTGAATCCCATGCAGTTTCTGGTCCTACGAGTAAGAGTTGTTTTCTGGTAAGAAGAGTCACTATTGTGCTCCCATTGCCATACACAGGGCAAATAGCAATCGCGTCTGTTCCCAGCATGTACAGTGTATTGGACTGAAATCAATCTACTGTTCTTGTCAGTTTCCTAAGCAAAGTAGAACTAGATAAGTTCGTGTGTGTAGGAAGCACAGTTCTTTTGTTCTGAGCAAGCTCACTGTTCTGGCCCTATAGTAAACACAAGAGTAGAAGAGTGCTCTTTTCTCAAAAGCAGAGTGTGTTTCTTGTAAGGCGAGCTAGAGTTTGTTTCCCAATTCTAAATGGAGTTGAATCGCATGCAGTTTCTGGTGCTACGAGGAAGAGTTGTTTTCTGGTAAGAAGAGTCACTATTGTGCTCCCATTGCCATACACAGGGCAAATAGCAATCGCGTCTGTTCCCAGCATGTACAGTGTATTGGACTGAAATCAATCTACTGTTCTTGTCAGTTTCCTAAGTAGAGTTGAACTAGATATGGCCCGTGTGTAGGAAGCACAGTTCTTTTCTTCTGAGCAAGCTCACTGTTCTGGTCCTATAGGAAACACAGTAGAGTAGAAGAGAGCTCTTTTCTCAAAAGCGCAGTTTGTTCATGTAAGGCGAGCTAGTGTTTGTTTCCTAGTCCTAAGTGGAGTTGAATCACATGCAGTTTCTGGTCCTACGAGCAAAAGATGTTTTCTGGTAAGAAGAGTCACTGTTGTGCTACCATTGTCATTCACAGTACAAATAGCCCTCTCCTCTGTTCCCAGCAAGTACAGTGTATTGGACCGAAGAGGATCTACTGTTCTTGTCAGTTTCCTAAGCAGAGTTGAACTAGATATGGCCCGTGTGTAGGAAGCACAGTTCTTTTGTTCTGAGCAAGCTCACTCTTCTGGCACTATATGTAACACAGTAGAGTAGAAGAGTGCTCTTTTCTCAAAAGCACAGTGTGTTTCTTTTAAGGCGAGTTAGTGTTTGTTTCCCAGTCCTACATGGAGTTGAATCCCATGCAGTTTCTGGTCCTACGAGCAAGAGTTGTTTTCTGGTAAGAAGAGTCACTATTTTGCTCACATTGCCATACACAGGGCAAATAGCACTCGCATCTGTTCCCAGCAAGTACAGTGTATTTGATTAAAGAGGAGCTACTGTTCTTGTCAGTTTCCTAAGCAGAGTTGAACTAGATATGACCTGTGTGTGTAGGAAGCACAGTTCTTTTGTTCTGAGCAAGCTCACTGTTCTGGCCCTATAGTAAACACAAGAGTAGAAGAGTGCTTTTTTCTCAAAAGCAGAGTGTGTTTCTTGTAAGGTGAGCTAGCGTTTGTTTCCCAATTCTAAATGGAGTTGAATCCCATGCAGTTTCTGTTCCTACGAGGAAGAGTTGTTTTCTGGTAATAAGAGTCACTATTGCGCTCTCATTGCCATACACAGTTCAAATAGCCCTTGCGTCTGTTCTCAGCAAGTACAGTGTATTGGACTGAAGAGGAGGTACTGTTCTTGTCAGTTTCCTAAGCAGATTTGAACTAGATATGGCCCGTGTGTAGAAGGACAGTTCTTTTGTTCTGAGCAAGCTCACTGTTCTGGCCCTATAGGAAAAACAGTAGAATAGAAGAGTGCTCTTTTCTCAAAAGTAGAGATAGTTTCTTGTAAGGTGAGCTACTGTTTGTTTCCCAGTCCTAAATGGAGTTGAATCACATGCAGTTTCTGGTCCTAAAAGTAAGAGTTGTTTTCTGGTAATAAGAGTCACTATTGAGTTCCCTTTGGCATACACAGGGCAAATAGCCCTCACATCTGTTCCCAGCATGTACAGTGTAATGGACTGAAGAGGATCTACTGTTCTTGTTAGTTTCCTAAGCAAAGTTGAACTAGATATGACCCGTGTGTGTAGGAAGCACAGTTCTTTTGTTCTGAGCAAGCTCACTGTTCTGGCCCTATAGGAAACACAGTAGAGTAGAAGAGTGCTCTTTTCTCAAAAGCAGAGTGTTTTTCTTATTAGGCAAGCTAGCATTTGTTTCCCAGTCCTAAATGGAGTTGAATCTCATGCAGTTTTTGGTCCTACGAGCAAGAGTTGTTTTCTGGTAAGAAGAGTCACTATTGTGCTCCTTTGCCATACATAGTTCAAATAGCACTCGCGTTTGTTCCAAGCAAGTACAGTGCATTGGACTGAAGAGGAGCTACTGTTCTTTTCAGTTTCCTAAGCAGAGTTGAACTAGATATGGCCCGTGTGTGTAGGAAGCACAGTTCTTTTGTTCTGAGCCAGCACACTGTTCGAACACCATAGGAAACACAGTAGAGTAGAAGAGTGATCTTTTCTCAAAAGCAGAGTGTGTTTCTTGTAAGGCGAGCTAGCGTTTGTTTCCCAGTTCTAAATGGAGTTAAATCACATGCAGTTTCTGGTCCTACGAGCAAGAGTTGTTTTCAGGTAAGAAGAGTCACTATTGTGCTCCCATTGCCATACACAGGGCAAATAGCACTCGCGTCTGTTCCCAGCATGTACAGTGTATTGGACTGAAGAGAATCTACTGTTCTTGTCAATTTCCTAACCAAAGTTGAACTAGATATCGCCCGTGTGTGTAGGAAGCACAGTTCTTTTGTTCTGAGCAAGCTCACTGTTCTGGCCCTATAGGAAACACAGTAGAGTAGAAGAGTGCTCTTTTCTCAAAAGGAGAGTGTGTTTCTTGTAAGGTGAGCTAGCGTTTGTTTCCCAGTCTTAAATGAAGTTGAATCACATGCAGTTTCTGGTCCTACAAGCAAGAGTTGTTTTCTGGTAAGAAGTGTCACTATTGCGCTCCCAATGCCATACAATGTGCAAATAGCACTTGCGTCTGTTCTCAGCAAGTAGAGTGTGTAGGACTGAAGAGGAGCTACTGTTCTTGTCAGTTTCCTAAGCAGCGTTGAACTAGATATGGCCCGTGTGTGTAGGAAGCACAGTTCTTTTGTTGTGAGCAAGCTCACTCTTCTGGCACTATAGGAAACACAGTAGAGTAGAAGAGTGCTCTTTTCTCAAAAGTAGAGTGTGTTTCTTTTAAGGCGAGTTAGTGCTTGTTTCCCAGTCCTACATGGAGTTGAATCCCATTCAGTTTCTGGTCCTACGAGCAAGAGTTGTTTTCTGGTAAGAAGAGTCACTATTGCACTCCCATTGCCATACACAGGGCAAATAGCACTCGCATCTGTTGCCAGCAAGTACAGTGTATTTGATTAAAGAGGAGCTACTGTTCTTGCCAGTTTCCTAAGCAGAGTTGAACTAGATATGACCTGTGTGTGTAGGAAGCACAGTTCTTTTGTTCTGAGCAAGTTCACTGTTCTGGCCCTATAGTAAACACAAGAGTAGAAGTGTGCTCTTTTCTCAAAAGCAGAGTGTCTTTCTTGTAAGGAGAGCTAGCGTTTGTTTCCCAATTCTAAATGGAGTTGAATCCCATGCAGTTTCTGTTCCTACGAGGAAGAGTTGTTTTCTGGTAATAAGAGTCACTATTGCGCTCCCATTGCCATACACAGTTCAAATAGCCCTTTCGTCTGTTCACAGCAAGTACAGTGTATTGGACTGAAGAGGAGGTACTGTTCTTGTCAGTTTCCTAAGCAGAGTTGAACTAGATATGGCCCGTGTGTGTAGAAGGACAGTTCTTTTGTTCTGAGCAAGCTCACTGTTCTGGCCCTATAGGAAACACAGTAGAATAGAAGTGTGCTCTTTTCTCAAAAGTAGAGAGGGTTTCTTGTAAGGTGAGCTAGCATTTGTTTCCCAGTCCTAAATGGAGTTGAATCACATGCAGTTTCTGGTCCTACAAGCAAGAGTTGTTTTCTGGTAAGAAGTGTCACTATTGCGCTCCCATTGCCATACACAGTGCAAATAGCACTTGCGTCTGTTCTCAGCAAGTAGAGTGTATTGGACTCAAGAGGAGCTACTGTTCTTGTCAGTTTCCTAAGCAGAGTTGAACTAGATATGGCCCGTGTGTGTAGGAAGCACAGTTCTTTTGTTCTGAGCAAGCTCACTCTTCTGGCACTATAGGAAACACAGTAGAGTAGAAGAGTGCTCTTTTCTCAAAAGCAGAGTGTGCTTTTTTTAAGGCGAGTTAGTGTTTGTTTCCCAGTCCTACATGGAGTTGAATCCCATGCAGTTTCTGGTCCTACGAGTAAGAGTTGTTTTCTGGTAAGAAGAGTCACTATTGTGCTCCCATTGCCATACACAGGGCAAATAGCACTCGCGTCTGTTCCCAGCAAGTACAGTGTATTGGATTAAAGAGGAACTACTGTTCTTGTCAGTTTCCTAAGCAGAGTTGAACTAGATATGACCTGTGTGTGTAGGAAGCACAGGTCTTTTGTTCTGAGCAAGCTCACTGTTCTGGCCCTATAGTAAACACAAGAGTAGAAGAGTGCTCTTTTCTCAAAAGCAGAGTGTGTTTCTTGTAAGGCGAGCTAGAGTTTGTTTCCCAATTCTAAATGGAGTTGAATCGCATGCAGTTTCTGGTCCTACGAGGAAGAGTTGTTTTCTGGTAAGAAGAGTCACTATTGTGCTCCCATTGCCATACACAGGGCAAATAGCAATCGCGTCTGTTCCCAGCATGTACAGTGTATTGGACTGAAATCAATCTACTGTTCTTGTCAGTTTCCTAAGCAAAGTAGAACTAGATAAGTTCGTGTGTGTAGGAAGCACAGTTCTTTTGTTCTGAGCAAGCTCACTGTTCTGGCCCTATAGGAAACACAATAGAGTAGAAGAGTGCTCTTTTCTCAAAAGCAGAGTGTGTTTCTTGTAAGGCGAGCAAGCGTTTGTTTCCCAGTCCTAAATGGATTTGAATCACATGCAGTTTTTGGTCCTACGAGCAAGAGTTGTTTTCTGGTAAGAAGAGTCACTATTGTGCTCCCATTGCCATACACAGTGCAAATAGCACTCGCGTCTGTTCACAGCAAGTACAGTGTATTGGACAGAAGAGGATCTACTGTTCTTGTCAGTTTCCTAAGTAGAGTTGAACTAGATATGGCCCGTGTGTAGGAAGCACAGTTCTTTTCTTCTGAGCAAGCTCACTGTTCTGGTCCTATAGGAAACACAGTAGAGTAGAAGAGAGCTCTTTTCTCAAAAGCGCTGTTTGTTCATGTAAGGCGAGCTAGTGTTTGTTTCCTAGTCCTAAGTGGAGTTGAATCACATGCAGTTTCTGGTCCTACGAGCAAAAGATGTTTTCTGGTAAGAAGAGTCACTGTTGTGCTACCATTGTCATTCACAGTACAAATAGCCCTCTCCTCTGTTCCCAGCAAGTACAGTGTATTGGACCGAAGAGGATCTACTGTTCCTGTCAGTTTCCTAAGCAGAGTTGAACTAGATATGGCCCGTGTGTAGGAAGCACAGTTCTTTTGTTCTGAGCAAGCTCACTCTTCTGGCACTATATGTAACACAGTAGAGTAGAAGAGTGCTCTTTTCTCAAAAGCACAGTGTGTTTCTTTAAGGCGAGTTAGTGTTTTTTTCCCAGTCCTACATGGAGTTGAATCCCATGCAGTTTCTGGTCCTACGAGCAAGAGTTGTTTTCTGGTAAGAAGAGTCACTATTTTGCTCACATTGCCATACACAGGGCAAATAGCACTCGCATCTGTTCCCAGCAAGTACAGTGTATTTGATTAAAGAGGAGCTACTGTTCTTGTCAGTTTCCTAAGCAGAGTTGAACTAGATATGACCTGTGTGTGTAGGAAGCACAGTTCTTTTGTTCTGAGCAAGCTCACTGTTCTGGCCCTATAGTAAACACAAGAGTAGAAGAGTGCTTTTTTCTCAAAAGCAGAGTGTGTTTCTTGTAAGGCGAGCTAGCGTTTGTTTCCCAATTCTAAATGGAGTTGAATCCCATGCAGTTTCTGTTCCTACGAGGAAGAGTTGTTTTCTGGTAATAAGAGTCACTATTGCGCTCCCATTGCCATACACAGTTCAAATAGCCCTTGCGTCTGTTCTCAGCAAGTACAGTGTATTGGACTGAAGAGGAGGTACTGTTCTTGTCAGTTTCCTAAGCAGATTTGAACTAGATATGGCCCGTGTGTAGAAGGACAGTTCTTTTGTTCTGAGCAAGCTCACTGTTCTGGCCCTATAGGAAACACAGTAGAATAGAAGAGTGCTCTTTTCTCAAAAGTAGAGAGAGTTTCTTGTAAGGTGAGCTACCGTTTGTTTCCCAGTCCTAAATGGAGTTGAATCACATGCAGTTTCTGGTCCTACAAGTAAGAGTTGTTTTCTGGTAATAAGAGTCACTATTGCGTTCCCTTTGGCATACACAGGGCAAATAGCCCTCACATCTGTTCCCAGCATGTACAGTGTAATGGACTGAAGAGGATCTACTGTTCTTGTTAGTTTCCTAAGCAAAGGTGAACTAGATATGACCCGTGTGTGTAGGAAGCACAGTTCTTTTGTTCTGAGCAAGCTCACTGTTCTGGCCCTATAGGAAACACAGTAGAGGAGAAGAGTGCTCTTTTCTCAAAAGCAGAGTGTGTTTCTTATTAGGCAAGCTAGCATTTGTTTCCCAGTCCTAAATGGAGTTGAATCTCATGCAGTTTTTGGTCCTACGAGCAAGAGTTGTTTTCTGGTAAGAAGAGTCACTATTGTGCTCCATTGCCATACACAGTGCAAATAGCACTGGCGTTTGTTCCAAGCAAGTACAGTGCATTGGACTGAAGAGGAGCTACTGGTCTTGTCAGTTTCCTAAGCAGAGTTGAACTAGATATGGCCCGTGTGTGTAGGAAGCACAGTTCTTTTGTTCTGAGCCAGCACACAGTTCGAACCCCCATAGGAAACACAGTAGAGTAGAAGAGAGATCTTTTCTCAATAGCAGAGTGTGTTTCTTGTAAGGCGATCTAGTGTTTGTTTCCCAGTCAGAAATGGAGTTGGATCACATGCAGTTTTTGGTCCTATGAGCAAGAGTTGTTTTCTGGTAAGAAGAGTCACTATTGCGCTCCCATTGCCATACACAGGGCAAATAGGACTCGCGTCTGTTCCCAGCATGTACAGTGTATTGGACTGAAGAGAATCTACTGTTCTTGTCAGTTTCCTAAGCAAAGTTGAACTAGATATGGCCCGTGTGTAGGAAGCACAGTTCTTTTGTTCTGAGCAAGCTCACTGTTCTGGCCCTATAGGAAACACAGTAGAGTAGAAGAGTGCTCTTTTCTCAAAAGCAGAGTGTGTTTCTTGTAAGGTGAGCTAGCGTTTGTTTCCCAGTCTTAAATGAAGTTGAATCACATGCAGTTTCTGGTCCTACAAGCAAGAGTTGTTTTCTGGTAAGAAGTGTCACTATTGCGCTCCCATTGCCATACACAGTGCAAATAGCACTTGCGTCTGTTCTCAGCAAGTAGAGTGTATTGGACTGAAGAGGAGCTACTGTTCTTGTCAGTTTCCTAAGCAGAGTTGAACTAGATATGGCCCGTGTGTGTAGGAAGCACAGTTCTTTTGTTCTGAGCAAGCTCACTCTTCTGGCACTATAGGAAACACAGTAGAGTAGAAGAGTGCTCTTTTCTCAAAAGCAGAGTGTGCTTTTTTAAAGGCGAGTTAGTGTTTGTTTCCCAGTCCTACATGGAGTTGAATCCCATGCAGTTTCTGGTCCTACGAGTAAGAGTTGTTTTCTGGTAAGAAGAGTCACTATTGTGCTCCCATTGCCATACACAGGGCAAATAGCCCTCGCGTCTGTTCCCAGCAAGTACAGTGTATTGGATTAAAGAGGAACTACTGTTCTTGTCAGTTTCCTAAGCAGAGTTGAACTAGATATGACCTGTGTGTGTAGGAAGCACAGGTCTTTTGTTCTGAGCAAGCTCACTGTTCTGGCCCTATAGTAAACACAAGAGTAGAAGAGTGCTCTTTTCTCAAAAGCAGAGTGTGTTTCTTGTAAGGCGAGCTAGAGTTTGTTTCCCAATTCTAAATGGAGTTGAATCGCATGCAGTTTCTGGTCCTACGAGGAAGAGTTGTTTTCTGGTAAGAAGAGTCACTATTGTGCTCCCATTGCCATACACAGGGCAAATAGCAATCGCGTCTGTTCCCAGCATGTACAGTGTATTGGACTGAAATCAATCTACTGTTCTTGTCAGTTTCCTAAGCAAAGTAGAACTAGATAAGTTCGTGTGTGTAGGAAGCACAGTTCTTTTGTTCTGAGCAAGCTTACTGTTCTGGCCCTATAGGAAACACAATAGAGTAGAAGAGTGCTCTTTTCTCAAAAGCAGAGTGTGTTTCTTGTAAGGCGAGCAAGCGTTTGTTTCCCAGTCCTAAATGGATTTGAATCACATGCAGTTTTTGGTCCTACGAGCAAGAGTTGTTTTCTGGTAAGAAGAGTCACTATTTCGCTCCCATTGCCATACACAGTGCAAATAGCACTCGCGTCTGTTCACAGCAAGTACAGTGTATTGGACAGAAGAGGATCTACTGTTCTTGTCAGTTTCCTAAGTAGAGTTGAACTAGATATGGCCCGTATGTAGGAAGCACAGTTCTTTTCTTCTGAGCAAGCTCACTGTTCTGGTCCTATAGAAAACACAGTAGAGTAGAAGAGAGCTCTTTTCTCAAAAGCGCAGTTTGTTCATGTAAGGCGAGCTAGTGTTTGTTTCCTAGTCCTAAGTGGAGTTGAATCACATGCAGTTTCTGGTCCTACGAGCAAAAGATGTTTTCTGGTAAGAAGAGTCACTGTTGTGCTACCATTGTCATTCACAGTACAAATAGCCCTCTCCTCTGTTCCCAGCAAGTACAGTGTATTGGACCGAAGAGGATCTACTGTTCCTGTCAGTTTCCTAAGCAGAGTTGAACTAGATATGGCCCGTGTGTAGGAAGCACAGTTCTTTTGTTCTGAGCAAGCTCACTCTTCTGGCACTATATGTAACACAGTAGAGTAGAAGAGTGCTCTTTTCTCAAAAGCACAGTGTGTTTCTTTTAAGGCGAGTTAGTGTTTTTTTCCCAGTCCTACATGGAGTTGAATCCCATGCAGTTTCTGGTCCTACGAGCAAGAGTTGTTTTCTGGTAAGAAGAGTCACTATTTTGCTCACATTGCCATACACAGGGCAAATAGCACTCGCATCTGTTCCCAGCAAGTACAGTGTATTTGATTAAAGAGGAGCTACTGTTCTTGTCAGTTTCCTAAGCAGAGTTGAACTAGATATGACCTGTGTGTGTAGGAAGCACAGTTCTTTTGTTCTGAGCAAGCTCACTGTTCTGGCCCTATAGTAAACACAAGAGTAGAAGAGTGCTTTTTTCTCAAAAGCAGAGTGTGTTTCTTGTAAGGCGAGCTAGCGTTTGTTTCCCAATTCTAAATGGAGTTGAATCCCATGCAGTTTCTGTTCCTACGAGGAAGAGTTGTTTTCTGGTAATAAGAGTCACTATTGCGCTCCCATTGCCATACACAGTTCAAATAGCCCTTGCGTCTGTTCTCAGCAAGTACAGTGTATTGGACTGAAGAGGAGGTACTGTTCTTGTCAGTTTCCTAAGCAGATTTGAACTAGATATGGCCTGTGTGTAGAAGGACAGTTCTTTTGTTCTGAGCAAGCTCACTGTTCTGGCCCTATAGGAAACACAGTAGAATAGAAGAGTGCTCTTTTCTCAAAAGTAGAGAGAGTTTCTTGTAAGGTGAGCTACCATTTGTTTCCCAGTCCTAAATGGAGTTGAATCACATGCAGTTTCTGGTCCTACAAGTAAGAGTTGTTTTCTGGTAATAAGAGTCACTATTGCGTTCCCTTTGGCATACACAGGGCAAATAGCCCTCACATCTGTTCCCAGCATGTACAGTGTAATGGACTGAAGAGGATCTACTGTTCTTGTTAGTTTCCTAAGCAAAGTTGAACTAGATATGACCCGTGTGTGTAGGAAGCACAGTTCTTTTGTTCTGAGCAAGCTCACTGTTCTGGCCCTATAGGAAACACAGTAGAGGAGAAGAGTGCTCTTTTCTCAAAAGCAGAGTGTGTTTCTTATTAGGCAAGCTAGCATTTGTTTCCCAGTCCTAAATGGAGTTGAATCTCATGCAGTTTTTGGTCCTACGAGCAAGAGTTGTTTTCTGGTAAGAAGAGTCACTATTGTGCTCCATTGCCATACACAGTGCAAATAGCACTGGCGTTTGTTCCAAGCAAGTACAGTGCATTGGACTGAAGAGGAGCTACTGGTCTTGTCAGTTTGCTAAGCAGAGTTGAACTAGATATGGCCCGTGTGTGTAGGAAGCACAGTTCTTTTGTTCTGAGCCAGCACACAGTTCGAACCCCCATAGGAAACACAGTAGAGTAGAAGAGAGATCTTTTCTCAAAAGCAGAGTGTGTTTCTTGTAAGGCGATCTAGTGTTTGTTTCCCAGTCAGAAATGGAGTTGGATCACATGCAGTTTTTGGTCCTATGAGCAAGAGTTGTTTTCTGGTAAGAAGAGTCACTATTGCGCTCCCATTGCCATACACAGGGCAAATAGGACTCGCGTCTGTTCCCAGCATGTACAGTGTATTGGACTGAAGAGAATCTACTGTTCTTGTCAGTTTCCTAAGCAAAGTTGAACTAGATATGGCCCGTGTGTAGGAAGCACAGTTCTTTTGTTCTGAGCAAGCTCACTGTTCTGGCCCTATAGGAAACACAGTAGAGTAGAAGAGTGCTCTTTTCTCAAAAGCAGAGTGTGTTTCTTGTAAGGTGAGCTAGCGTTTGTTTCCCAGTCTTAAATGAAGTTGAATCACATGCAGTTTCTGGTCCTACAAGCAAGAGTTGTTTTCTGGTAAGAAGTGTCACTATTGCGTGCCATTGCCATACACAGTGCAAATAGCACTTGCGTCTGTTCTCAGCAAGTAGAGTGTATAGGACTGAAGAGGAGCTACTGTTCTTGTCAGTTTCCTAAGCAGAGTTGAACTAGATATGGCCCGTGTGTGTAGGAAGCACAGTTCTTTTGTTCTGAGCAAGCTCACTCTTCTGGCACTATAGGAAACACAGTAGAGTAGAAGAGTGCTCTTTTCTCAAAAGTAGAGTGTGTTTCTTTTAAGGCGAGTTAGTGCTTGTTTCCCAGTCCTACATGGAGTTGAATCCGATGCAGTTTCTGGTCCTACGAGCAAGAGTTGTTTTCTGGTAAGAAGAGTCATTATTGCGCTCCCATTGCCATACACAGTACAAATAGCACTCGCGTCTGTTCCCAGCAAGTACAGTGTATTGGACCGAAGAGGATCTACTGTTCCTGTCAGTTTCCTAAGCAGAGTTGAACTAGATATGGCCCGTGTGTAGGAAGCACAGTTCTTTTGTTCTGAGCAAGCCCACTCTTCTTGGCACTATAAGTAACACAGTAGAGTAGAAGAGTGATCTTTTCTCAAAAGCACAGTGTGTTTCTTTTAAGGCGAGTTAGTGTTTGTTTCCCAGTCCTACATGGAGTTGAATCCCATGCAGTTTCTGGTCCTACGAGCAAGAGTTGTTTTCTGTTAAGAAGAGTCACTATTGCGCTCCCATTGCCATACACAGTGCAAATAGCACTCGAGTCTGTTCCAAGCAAGTACAGGGCATTGGACTGCAGATGAGCTACTGTTCTTGTCAGATTCCTAAGCAGAGTTGAACTAGATATGGCCCGTGTGTGTAGGAAGCACAGTTCTTTTGTTCTGTGCCAGCACACTGTTCGAACCCCATAGGAAACACAGTAGAGTAGAAGAGTGATCTTTTCTCAAAAGCAGAGTGTGTTTCTTGTAAGGCGATCTAGTGTTTGTTTCCCAGTCAGAAATGGAGTTGAATCACATGCAGTATTTGGTCCTATGAGCAAGAATTGTTTTCTGGTAAGAAGAGCCACTATTGTGCTCCCTTTGCCATACACAGGGCAAATAGCACTCGCGTCTGTTCCCAACAAGTAGATTGTATTGGATTAAAGAGGATCTACTGTTTTTGTCAGTTTCCTAAGCAGAGTTGAACTAGATATGCCCGTGTGTAGGAAGCACAGTTCTATAGTTCTGAGCAAGCTCACTGTTCTGTTTCTATAGTAAACACAGTAGAGTAGAAGAGTGCTCTTTTCTCAAAAGCAGAGTGTGTTTCTCGTAAGGCGAGCTAGCGTTTGTTTCCCAGTCCTAAATGGAGTTGAATCACATGCAGTTTCTGGTCCTACAAGCAAGAGTTGTTTTCTGATAATAAGAGTCACTATTGCGTTCCCATTGCCATACACAGGGCACATAGCAATCGCGTCTGTTCCCAGCATGTACAGTGTATTAGACTCAAGAGGATCTACTGTTATTGTCAGTTTCCTAAGCAAAGTTGAACTAGATATGTCTTGTGTGTGTAGGAAGCACAGTTCTTTTGTTCTGAGCAAGCCTACTGTTCTGGCCCTATAGGAAACACAGTAGAGTAGAAGAGTGCTCTTTTCTCAAAAGCAGAGTGTGTTTCATGTATGGCGAGCTAGCGTTTGTTTCCCAGTCCTAAACGGAGTTGAATCACATGCAGTTTCTGGTCCTACAAGCAAGAGTTGTTTTCTGGTAAGAAGAGTCACTATTCTGCTCCCATTGCCATACAGGGGAAATAGCACTCGCGTCTGTTCCCAGCATGTACAGTGTAGTGGACTGAAAACAATCTACTGTTCTTGTCAGTTTCCTAAGCAAAGTTGAACTAGATATGTCCTGTGTGTGTAGGAAGCACAGTTCTTTTGTTCTGAGCAAGCCTACTGTTATGGCCCTATAGGAAACACAGTAGAGTAGAAGAGTGCTCTTTTCTTAAAAGCAGAGTGTGTTTCTTGTAAGGTGAGCTAGCGTTTGTTTCCCAGTCTTAAATGAAGTTGAATCACATGCAGTTTCTGGTCCTACAGGCAAAAGTTGTTTAGTGGTAAGAAGAGTCACTATTGCGCTCCCATTGCCATACACAGTGCAAATAGCACTTGCGTCTGTTCTCAGCAAGTAGAGTGTATTGGACTGAAGAGGAGCTACTGTTCTTGTCAGTTTCCTAAGCAGAGTTGAACTAGATATGTTCGTGTGTGTAGGAAGCACAGTTCTTTTGTTCTGAGCAAGCTCACTGTTCTGGCCCTATAGGAAACACTGTAGAGTAGAAGAGTGCTCTTTTCTCAAAAGCAGAGTGTGTGTCTTGTAAGCCAAGCTAGCGTTTCTTTCCCAGTCCTAAATAGAGTTTAATCACATGCAGTTTCTGGTCCTATGATCAAGAGTTTTTTTCTGGTAGGAAGAGTCACTATTGCGCTCCCATTGCCATACACAGTGCAAATAGCACGCATGTCTGTTCCAAGCAGGTACAGTGCATTGGACTGAAGAGGAGCTACTGTTCTTTTCAGTTTCCTAAGCAGAGTTGAACTAGATATGGCCCGTGTGTGTAGGAAGCACAGTTCTTTTGTTCTGAGCAAGCACACTGTTCGGACCCCATAGGAAACACAGTAGAGTAGAAGAGTGCTCTTTTCTCAAAAGCAGAGTGTGTTTCTTGTAAGGCGATCTAGTGTTTATTTCCCAGTCAGAAATGGAGTTGAATCACATGCAGTTTTTGGTCCTATCAGCAAGAGTTGTTTTCTGGTAAGAAGAGTCACTATTGCGCTCCCATTGCCATACACAGGGCAAATAGCACTCGCGTCTGTTCCCAGCATGTACAGTGTATTGGACTGAAAACGATCTACTGTTCTTGTCAGTTTCCTAAGGAAAGTTGAACTAGATATGGGCCGTGTGTGTAGGAAGCACAGTTCTTTTGTTCTGAGCAAGCTCACTGTTCTGGCCCAATAGGAAACACAGTAGAGTAGAAGAGTGCTCTTTTCTCAAAAGCAGAGTGTGTTTCTTTTCAGGTGAGTTAGTGTTTGTTTCCCTGTCCTACATGGAGTTGAATCCCATGCAGTTTCTGGTCCTATGAGCAAGACATGTTTTCTGGTAAGAAGAGTCACTATTGCGCTCTCATTGGCATACACAGGGCAAATAGCACTCACGTCTGTTCCCAGCATGTACAGTGTATTGGACTAAAGAGGATCTACTCTTCTTGTTAGTTTCCTAAGCAAAGTTGAACTAGATATGACCCGTGTGCGTAGGAAGCACAGTTCTTTTGATCTGAGCAAGCCTACTGTTATGGCCCTATAGGAAACACAGTAGAGTAGAAGAGTGCTCTTTTCTCAAAAGCAGAGTGTGTTTCTTGTCAGGCGAGCTAGCGTTTGTTTCCCAGTTCTAAATGGAGTTGAAGCACATGTAGTTTCTGGTCCTGCAAGCAAGAGTTGTTTTCTGGTATGAAGAGTCACTATTGTGCTCCCATTGCCATACACAGGGCAAATGGCACTCGCGTCTGCTCCCTGCAAGTACAGTGTATTGGACTGAAGAGGAGCTACTGTTCTTGTCAGTTTCCTAAGCAGAGTTGAACTAGATATGGCCCGTGTGTTTAGAAGGACAGTTCTTTTGTTCTGAGCAAGCTCACTGTTCTGTCCCTATAGTAAACGCAGTAGAATAGAAGAGTACACTTTTCTCAAAAGCAAGGAGTGTTTCTTGTAAGGTCAGCTAGCTATTGTTTCCCAGTCCTAAATGGAGTTGAATCACATGCAGTTTTTGCTCCTACGAGCAAGAGTTGTTTTGTGGTAAGGAAAGTCACTATTGTGCTCCCTTTGCCATACACAGTGCAAATAGCACTGGCGTCTCTTCCCAGCATGTACAGTGTATTCGACTGAAGAGGATCTACTGTTCTTGTCAGTTTCCTAAGCAGAGTTGAACTAGATATGATCGTGTGTGTAGGAAGCACAGTTCTTTTGTTCTGAGCAAGCTCACTGCTCTGGCCCTATAGGAAACACAGTAGAGTAGAAGAGTGCTCTTTTCTCAAAAGCAGAGTGTGTTTCTTGGAACCCGAGCTAGCGTTTGTTTCCCAGTCCTAAATAGAGTTGAATCACATGCAGTTTCTGGTCCTATGATCAACAGTTTTTTTCTGGTAGGAAGGAACACTATTGCGCTCCCATTGTCATAAACAGTGCAAATAGCATTGGCGTCTGTTCCCAGCAAGTACAGTGTATTGGACAGAAGAGGAGCTACTGTTCTTGTCAGTTTCCTAAGCAGAGTTGAACTAGATATGGCCTGTGTGTGTAGGAAGCTCCTTTCTTTTGTTCTAAGCAAGCTCACTGTTCTGGCCCTATAGGAAACACCGTAGAGTAGAAGAGTGCTCTTTTCTCAAAAGCAGAGTGTGTTTATTTTAAGGCGAGCTAGTGTTTGAGTCCCAGTCCTAAATGGAGTTGAATCACATGCAGTTTCTGGTCCTATGAGCTAGAGTTGTTTTCTGGTAAGAAGAGTCACTATTGCGCTCCCTTTGTCATACACAGGGCAAATAGCACTGGTGTCTCTTCCCAGCATGACAGTATATTGGACTGAAGAGGATCTACTGTTCTTGTAAGTTTGCTAAGCAGAGTTGAACTAGAAATGGACCGTGTGTGTCAGAAGCACAGTTCTCTTCTTCTGAGCAAGCTCACTGTTCTGGCCCTATAGGAAACACAGTAGAGTAGAAGAGTGCTCTTTCCTCAAAAGCAGAGTGTGTTTCTTCTAAGGCGAGCTAGCGTTTGTTTCCCAGTCTTAATGGAGTTGAATCACATGCAGTTTCTGGTCCTACGAGCAAGAGTTGTTTTCTGGTAGGAAGGGTCACTATTGCGCATCCATTGCCATACACAGTGCAAATAGCACTCACGTCTGTTCCAAGCAAGTACAGTGCATTGGATTGAAAAGGATCTACTGTTCTTGTCAGTTTCCTAAGCAGAGTTGAACTAGATATGGCCCGTGTGTGTAGGAAGAACAGTTCTTTTGTTCTGAGCAAGCTCACTGTTTGGAACACATAGGAAACACAATAGAGTAGAAGAGTGCTCTTTTCTCAAAAGCAGAGTGTGTTTCTTGTCAGGCGAGCTAGCGTTTGTTTCCCAGTCCTAAATGGAGTTGAATCACATGCAGTTTCTGGTCCTAAGAGCAAGAGTTGTTTTCTGGTAAGAAGAGTCACTATTGCGCTCCCATTGCCATACACAATGCAAATAGCACTTGCGTCTGTTCTCAGCAAATAGAGTGTATTGGACTGAAGAGGAGCTACTGTTCTTTCAGTTTTCTAAGCAGAGTTGAACTAGATATGGCATGTGTGTGTAGGAAGCACAGTTCTTTTGTTCGGAGCAAGCTCACTGTTCTGGCCCTATAGGAAACACAGTAGAGTAGAAGAGTGCTCTTTTCTCAAAAGCAGAGTGTGTTTCTTGTAAGGTGAGCTAGCGATTGTTTCCCAGTCATAAATGGAGTTGAATCACATGCAGTTTTTGATCCTACGAGCAAGAGTTGTTTTCTGGTAAGAAGAGTCACTATTGCGCTCCCATTACCATACACAGTGCAAATAGCACTCGCGTCTGTTCCAAGCAAGTACAGTGCATTGGACTGAAGAGGAGCTACTGTTCTTGTCAGTTTCCATATAGGAAACACAGTAGAGTAGAAGAGTGCTCTTTTCTAAAAAGCAGAGTGTGTTTCTTGGAACCCGAGCAAGCGTTTGTTTCCCAGTCCTAAATGGATTTGAATCACATGCAGTTTCTGGTCCTACGAGCAAGAGTTGTTTTCTGGTAGGAAGGGTCACTATTGCCCTCCCATTGCCATACACAGTGCAAATAGCACTCACGTCTTTTCCAAGCAAGTACAGTGCATTGGACTGAAGAGGATCTACTGTTCTTGTCAGTTTCCTAAGCAGAGTTGAACTAGATATGGCCCGTGTGTGTAGGAAGATCAGTTCTTTTGTTCTGAGCAAGCTCACTGTTTGGAACCCATAGGAAACACAATAGAGTAGAAGAGTGCTCTTTTCTCTAAAGCAGAGTGTGTTTCTTGTCAGGCGAGCTAACGTTTGTTTCCCAGTCCTAAATGGAGTTGAATCACATGCAGTTTCTGGTCCTACGAGCAAGAGTTGTTTTCTGGTAAGAAGAGTCACTATTGCGCTCCCAGTGCCATACACAGGGCAAATAGCACTTGCGTCTGTTCTCAGCAAGTAGAGTGTATTGGACTGAAGAGGAGCTACTGTTCTTTCACTTTTCTAAGCAGAGTTGAACTAGATATGGCCCGTGTGTGTAGGAAGCACAGTTCTTTTGTTCTGAGCAAGCTCACTGTTCTGGCCCTATAGGAAACACAGTAGAGAAGAAGAGTGCTCTTTTCTCAAAAGCAGAGTGTGTTTCTTGTAAGGTGAGCTAGCGATTGTTTCCCAGACATAAATGGAGTTGAATCACATGCAGTTTTTGATTCTACGAGCAAGAGTTGTTTTCTGGTAAGAAGAGTCACTATTGCGCTCCCATTGCCATCCACAGTGCAAATAGCACTCGTGTCTGTTCCAAGCAAGTACAGTGCATTGGACTGAAGAGGAGCTACTGTTCTTGTCAGTTTCCTAAGCAGAGTTGAACTAGATATGTGTTGTGTGTGTAGGAAACACAGTTCTTTTGTTCTGAACAAGCCTAGTGTTCTGGCCATATAGGAAACACAGTAGAGTAGAAGAGTGCTCTTTTCTCAAAAGCAGAGTGTGTTTCTTGTAAGGCAAGCTAGCGTTTGTTTCCCAGTCAGAAATGGAGTTGAATCACATGCAGTTTCTGGTCTTACAAGCAAGAGTTGTTTCCTAGTAAGAAGAGTCACTATTGCGCTCCCTTTGCCATACACAGTGCATATAGCACTCGCGTCTGTTCCCAGCAAGTACAGTGTATTGGACTGAAGAGGAGCTACTGTTCTTGTCAGTTTCCTAAGCAGAGTTGAACTAGATATGGCCCGTGTGTGAAGGAAGCACAGTTCTTTTGTTCTGAGCAAGCTCACTGTTCGGACCCCTAGGAGACACAGTAGAGTAGAAGAGTGCTCTTTTCTCAAAAGCAGAGTGTGTTTCTTCTAAGGCGAGGTAGCGTTTGTTTCCCAGTCCTAAATGGAGTTGAATCACATACAGTTTCTGGTCCTTCAAGCAAGAGTTGTTTTCTAGTAAGAAGAGTCACTATTGGGCTCCCATTGCCATACACAGGGCAAATAGCACTCGCGTCTGTTCCCAGCAAGTACAGTGTATTGGACTGAAGAGGAGCTACTGTTATTGTCAGTTTTCTAAGCACAGTTGAACTAGATATGGCCTGTGTGTGTAGGAAGCACAGTTCTTTTGTTCTGAGCAAGCTCACTGTTCGGACCCCATAGGAAACACAATAGAGTAGAAGAGTGCTCTTTTCTCAAAAGCAGAGTGTGTTTCTTGTAAGGCGAACTTGCGTTTGTTTCCCAGTCCTAAATGGAGTTGAATTCCATGCAGTTTCAGGTCCTATGAGCAAGAGATGTTTTCTGGTAAGAAGAGTCACTATTGCGCTCCCATTGCCATACACAGTGCAAATAGCACTTGCGTCTGTTCTCTGCAAGTACAGTGTATTGGACTGAAGAGAAGCTACTGTTCTTGTCAGTTTCCTAAGCAGAATTGAACTAGATTTGGCCCGTGTGTGTAGAAGGACAGTTCTTTTGTTCTGAGCAAGCTCACTGTTCTGGCACTATAGGAAACACAGTAGAATAGAAGAGTGCTCTTTTCTCAAAAGCAGAGAGTGTTTCTTGTAAGGTGAGGTAGCAATTGTTTCCCAGTCCTAAATGGAGTTGAATCACATGCAGTTTCTGATCCTACGAGCAATAGTTGTTTTCTGGTAAGGAAAGTCACTATTGTGCTCCCTTTGCCATACACAGTGCAAATAGCACTGGCGTCTATTCCCAGCATGTACAGTGTATTCGACTGAAGAGGATCTACTGTTCTTGTCAGTTTCCTAAGCAGAGTTGAACTAGAAATGGCCCGTGTGTGTAGGAAGCACAGTTCTTTTGTTCTGAGCAAGCTCACTGTTCTGGCCCTATAGGAAACACAGTAGAGTAGAAGAGTGCTCTTTTCTCAAAAGCAGAGTGTGTTTCTTGTCAGGCGAGCTAGCTTTTGTTTCCCAGTCCTAAATGGAGTTGAATCACATGCAGTTTCTGGTCCTACAAGCAAGAGTTGTTTTCTGGTAAGAAGAGTCACTATTGCGCTCTCATTGCCATACACAGGGCAAATAGCACTCGCATCTGTTCCCATCATGTACAGTGTATTGGACTGAATAGGATCTACTGTTCTTGTGAGTTTCTTAAGCAAAGTTGAACTAGATATGGCCCGTGTATGTAGGGAGCACAGTTCTTTTGTTCTGAGCAAGCTCACTGTTCTGGCCCTATAGGAAACACAGTAGAGTAGAAGAGTGCTCTTTTCTCAAAAGCAGACTGTGTTTCTTGTAAGGCGAGCTAGCATTTGTTTCCCAGTCCTAAATGGAGTTGAATCACATGCAGTTCCTAGTCCTACAAGCAAGAGTTGTTTTCTGAAAAGAAGAGTACCTCTTGCGCTCCCATTGCCATACACCGGGCAAATAGCACTCGCGTCTGTTCCCAGCTTGTACAGTGTATTAGACTGAGGAGGATCTACTGTTCTTGTCAGTTTCCTAAGCAGAGTTGAACTAGATATGGCCCGTGTTTAGGAAGCACAGTTCTTTTGTTCTGAGCAAGCACACTGTTCCGACCCCATAGGAAACACAGTAGAGTAGAAGAGTGCTCTTTTCTCAAAAGCAGAGTGTGTTTCTTATAAGGCGATCTAGTGTTTGTTTCCCAGTCAAAAATGGAATTGAATCACATGCAGTTTTTGGTCCTATGAGCAAGAGTTGTTTTCTGGTAAGAAGAGTCACTATTGCTCTCCCATTGCCATACACAGGGCAAATAACACTCGCGTCTGTTCCCAGCATGTACAGTGTATTCGACTGAAGAGGATCTACTGTTCTTGTGAGTTTCCTAAGCAAAGTTGAACTAGATATGGCCCGTGTCTGTAGGAAGCACATTACTTTTGTTCTGAGCAAGCTCACTGTTCTGGCCCTATAGGAAACACAGTAGAGTAGAAGAGTGCTCTTTTCTCAAAAGCAGAGTGTGTTTCTTGTAAGGCGAGCTAGCATTTGTTTCCCAGTCCTAAATGGAGTTGAATCACATGCAGTTCCTAGTCCTACAAGCAAGAGTTGTTTTCTGGTAAGAAGAGTCACTATTGCGCTCCCATTGCCATACACAGGGCAAATAGCACTCGCATCTGTTCCCAGCATATACAGTGTATTAGACTGAGGAGGATCTACTGTTCTTGTCAGTTTCCTAAGCAAAGTTGAACTAGATATGTCCCGTGTGTGTAGGAAGCACAGTTCTTTTGTTCTGAGCAAGCCTACTGTTCTGGCCCTAAAGGAAACACAGTAGAGTAGAAGAGTGCTCTTTTCTCAAAAGCAGAGTGTGTTTCTTCTAAGGCCAGCTAGCGTTTGTTTCCCAGTCCTAAATGGAGTTGAATCACATGCAGTTTCTGGTCTTACAAGCAAGAGTTGTTTTCTAGTAAGAAGAGTCACTGTCACTATTGAGCTCCCATTGCCATGCACTGCGCATATAGCACTCACCTCTGTTCCCAGCAAGTACAGTGTATTGGACTGAAGAGGAGATACTGTTCTTTTCAGTTTATTTAGAGGAGATGACTAGATATGGCCCGTGTGTGTAGGAAGCACAGTTCTTTTGTTCTGAGCAAGCTCACTGTTCGGACCCCATAGGAAACACAGTAGAGTAGAAGAGTGCTCTTTTCTAAAAAGCAGAGTGTGTTTCTTGGAACCCGAGCTAGCGTTTGTTTCCCAGTCCTAAATGGAGTTGAATCACATGCAGTTTCTGGTCCTACGAGCAAGAGTTGTTTTCTTGTAAGAAGATTCAATATTGCGCTCCCATTGCCATACACAGGGCAAAGAGCACTTGCGTGTGTTCTCAGCAAGTAGAGTGTATTGGACTGAAGAGGAGCTACTGTTCTTTCAGTTTTCTAAGCAGAGTTGAACTAGATATGGCCCGTGTGTGTAGAAAGCACAGTTCTTTTGTTCTGAGCAAGCTCACTGTTCTGGCCCTATAGGAAACACAGTAGAGAAGAAGAGTGCTCTTTTCTCAAAAGCAGAGTGTGTTTCTTGTAAGGTGAGCTAGCGATTGTTTCCCAGACATAAATGGAGTTGAATCACATGCAGTTTTTGATTTTACGAGCAAGAGTTGTTTTCTGGTAAGAAGAGTCACTATTGCGCTCCCATTGCCATTCACAGTGCAAATAGCACTCGCGTCTGTTCCAAGCAAGTACAGTGCATTGGACTGAAGAGGAGCTACTGTTCTTGTCAGTTTCCTAAGCAGAGTTGAACTAGATATGTGTTGTGTGTGTAGGAAACACAGTTCTTTTGTTCTGAGCAAGCCTAGTGTTCTGGCCATATAGGAAACACAGTAGAGTAGAAGAGTGCTCTTTTCTCAAAAGCAGAGTGTGTTTCTTGTAAGGCGAGCTAGCCTTTGTTTCCCAGTCAGAAATGGAGTTGAATCACATGCAGTTTCTGGTCTTACAAGCAAGAGTTGTTTCCTAGTAAGAAGAGTCACTATTGCGCTCCCTTTGCCATACACAGTGCATATAGCACTCGCGTCTGTTCCCAGCAAGTACAGTATATTGAATGGAAGAGGAGCTACTGTTCTTGTCAGTTTCCTAAGCAGAGTTGAACTAGATATGGCCCGTGTGTGAAGGAAGCACAGTTCTTTTGTTCTGAGCAAGCTCACTGTTCGGACCCCTAGGTGACACAGTAGAGTAGAAGAGTGCTCTTTTCTCAAAAGCAGAGTGTGTTTCTTCTAAGGCGAGGTAGCGTTTGTTTCCCAGTCCTAAATGGAGTTGAATCACATACAGTTTCTGGTCCTTCAAGCAAGAGTTGTTTTCTAGTAAGAAGAGTCACTATTGGGCTCCCATTGCCATACACAGGGCAAATAGCACTCGCGTCTGTTCCCAGCAAGTACAGTGTATTGGACTGAAGAGGAGCTACTGTTCTTGTCAGTTTTCTAAGCAGAGTTGAACTAGATATGGCCTGTGTGTGTAGGAAGCACAGTTCTTTTGTTCTGAGCAAGCTCACTGTTCGGACCCCATAGGAAACACAATAGAGTAGAAGAGTGCTCTTTTCTCAAAAGCAGAGTGTGTTTCTTGTAAGGCGAACTTGCATTTGTTTCCCAGTCCTAAATGGAGTTGAATTCCATGCAATTTCTGGTCCTACGAGCAAGAGATGTTTTCTGGTAAGAAGAGTCACTATTGCGCTCCCATTGCCATGCACAGGGCAAATAGCACTCGCGTCTGTTCCCAGCATGTACAGTATATTAGACTGAGGAGGATCTACTGTTCTTGTCAGTTTCCTAAGCAAAGTTGAACTGGATATGTCCCGTGTGTGTAGGAAGCACATTTCTTTTGTTCTGAGCAAGCCTACTGTTCTGGCCCTATAGGAAACACAGTAGAGTAGAAGAGTGCTCTTTTCTCAAAAGCAGAGTGTGTTTCTTCTAAGGCCAGCTAGCGTTTGTTTCCCAGTCCTAAATGGAGTTGAATCACATGCAGTTTCTGGTCTTACAAGCAAGAGTTGTTTTCTAGTAAGAAGAGTCACTTTCACTATTGAGCTCCCATTGCCATACAGAGCGCATATAGCACTCGCCTCTGTTCCCAGCAAGTACAGTGTATTGGACTGAAGAGGAGATATGTTCTTTTCAGTTTATTTAGAGGAGATGACTAGATATGGCCCGTGTGTGTAGGAAGCACAGTTCTTTTGTTCTGAGCAAGCTCACGGTTCGGACCCCATAGGAAACATAGTAGAGTAGAAGAGTGCTCTTTTCTCAAAAGCAGAGTGTGTTTCTTGTCATGGAAGCTAGTGTTTGTTTCCCAGTCCTAAATGGAGTTGAATCCCATGCAGTTTCTGGTCCTACGAGGAAGAGTTCTTTTCTGGTAAGAAGAGTCACTATTGCGCTCCCATTGCCATACACAGTGCAAATAGAACCTGCATCTGTTCTCAGCAAGTACAGTGTATTGGACTGAAGAGGAGCTACTGTTCTTGTCAGTTTCATATGCAGAGTTGAACTAGATATGGCCCGTGTGTGTAGAAGTACAGTTCTTTTTTTCTGAGCAAGCTCACTGTTCTGGCCCTATAGGAAACACAGTAGAATGGAAGAGTGCTCTTTTCTCAAAAGCAGAGAGTGTTTCTTGTAGAGGTGAGCTAGTAATTGTTTCCCAGTCATAAATGGAGTTGAATCACATGCAGTTTTTGCTCCTACGAGCAAGAGTTGTTTTCTGGTAAGGAAAGTCACTATTGTGCTCCCTTTGCCATACACAGTGCAAATAGCACTGGCGTCTGTTCCCAGCATGTACAGTGTATTCGACTGAAGAGGATCTACTGTTCTTGTCAGTTTCCTAAGCAGAGTTGAACTAGATATGATCGTGTGTGTAGGAAGCACAGTTCTTTTGTTCTGAGCAAGCTCACTGTTCTGGCCCTATAGGAAACACAGTAGAGTAGAAGAGTGCTCTTTTCTAAAAAGCAGAGTGTGTTTCTTGGAACCCGAGTTAGCGTTTGTTTCCCAGTCCTAAATGGTGTTGAATCACATGCAGTTTCTGGTCCTACGAGCAAGAGTTGTTTTCTGGTAGGAAGGGTCACTATTGCCCTCCCATTGCCATACACAGGGCAAATAGCACTCACGTCTGTTCCAAGCAAGTACAGTGCATTTGACTGAAGAGGATCTACTGTTCTTGTCAGTTTCCTAAGCAGAGTTGAACTAGATATGGCCCGTTAGTGTAGGAAGCACAGTTCTTTTGTTCTGAGCAATCTCATTGTTCTGGCCCTATAGGAAACACAGTAGAGTAGAAGAGTGCTCTTTTCTCAAAAGCAGAGTGTGTTTCTTGTAAGGCGAGCTAGCATTGGTTTCCTAGTCCTAAATGGAGTTGAATCACATGCAGTTCCTACTCCTACAAGCAAGAGTTGTTTTCTGGTAAGAAGAGTCACTATTGCGCTCCCATTGCCATACACAGGGCAAATAGCACTCGCGTCTGTTCCCAGCATGTACAGTGTATTAGACTGAGGAGGATCTATCGTTCTTGTCAGTTTCCTAAGCAAAGTTGAACTAGATATGTCCCGTGTGTGTAGGAAGCACAGTTCTTTTTTTCTGAGCAAGCCTACTGTTCTGGCCCTATAGGAAACACAGTAGAGTAGAAGAGTGCTCTTTTCTCAAAAGCAGAGTGTGTTTCTTCTAAGGCCAGCTAGCGTTTGTTTCCCAGTCCTAAATGGAGTTGAATCACATGCAGTTTCTGGTCTTACAAGCAAGAGTTGTTTTCTAGTAAGAAGAGTCACTGTCACTATTGAGCTCCCATTGCCATACACTGCGCATATAGCACTCGCCTCTGTTCCCAGCAAGTACAGTGTATTGGACTGAAGAGGAGATACTGTTCTTTTCAGTTTATTTAGAGGAGATGACTAGATATGGCCCGTGTGTGTAGGAAGCACAGTTCTTTTGTTCTGAGCAAGCTCACTGTTCGGACCCCATAGGAAACACAGTAGAGTAGAAGAATGCTCTTTTCTCAAAAGCAGAGTGTGTTTCTTGTCATGGAAGCTAGTGTTTGTTTCCCAGTCCTAAATGGAATTGAATCCCATGCAGTTTCTGGTCCTACGAGGAAGAGTTGTTTTCTGGTAAGAAGAGTCACTATTGCGCTCCCATTGCCATACACAGTGCAAATAGAACCTGCATCTGTTCTCAGCAAGTACAGTGTATTGGACTGAAGAGGAGCTTCTGTTCTTGTCAGTTTCCTAAGCAGAGTTGAACTACATATGGCCCGTATGTGTAGAAGCACAGTTCTTTTGTTCTGAGCAAGCTCACTGTTCTGGCCCTATAGGAAACACAGTAGAGTAGAAGAGTGCTCTTTTCTCAAAAGCAGAGTGTGTTTCTTGTAAGCCCAGCTAGCTTTTGTTTCCCAGTCCTAAATAGAGTTGAATCACATGCAGTTTCTGGTCCTATGATCAAGAGTTTTTTTCTGGTAAGAAGAGTCACTAATGCGCTCCCATTGCCTTACACAGTGCAAATAGCATTGGCGTATGTTCCCATCAAGTACAGTGTATTGGACAGAAGAGGAGCTACTGTTCTTGTCTGTTTCCTAAGCAGAGTTGAACTAGATATGGCCCGTGTGTGTAGGAAGCACAGTTCTTTTGTTCTGAGCAAGCACACTGTTCCGACCCCATAGGAAACACAGTAGAGTAGAAGAGTGCTCTTTGCTCAAAAGCAGAGTGTGTTTCTTGTAAGGCGAGCTAGCATTTGTTTCCTAGTCCTAAATGGAGTTGAATCACATGCAGTTCCTACTCCTACAAGCAAGAGTTGTTTTCTGGTAAGAAGAGTCACTATTGCGCTCCCATTGCCATACACAGGGCAAATAGCACTCGCGTCTGTTCCCAGCATGTACAGTGTATACGACTGAAGAGGATCTACTGTTCTTGTCAGTTTCCTAAGCAAAGTTGAACTAGATATGTCCCGTGTGTGTAGGAAGCACATTACTTTTGTTCTGAGCAAGCTCACTGTTCTGGCCCTATAGGAAACACAGTAGAGTAGAAGAGTGCTCTTTTCTCAAAAGCAGAGTGTGTTTCTTGTAAGGCGAGCTAGCATTTGTTTCCCAGTCCTAAATGGAGTTGAATCACATGCAGTTCCTAGTCCTAGGAGCAAGAGTTGTTTTCTGGTAAGAAGAGTCACTATTGCGCTCCCATTGCCATACACAGGGCAAATAGCACTCGTGACTGTTCCCAGAATGTACAGTGTATTAGACTGAAGAGGATTTACTGTTCTTGTCAGTTCCCTAAGCAGAGTTGAACTAGATATGGCCCGAGTGTGTAGGAAGCACAGTTCTTTTGTTCTGAGCAAGCCTACTGTTCTGGCCCTATAGGAAACACAGTAGAGTAGAAGAGTGCTCTTTTCTCAAAAGCAGAGTGTGTTTCTTGTAAGGCGAGCTAGCGTTTGTTTCCCAGTCCTAAATGGAGTTGAATCACATGCAGTTTCTGGTCTTACAAGCAAGAGTTGTTTTCTGGTAAGAAGAGTCACTATTGAGCTCCCATTGCCATACACAGTGCATATAGCACTCGTGTCTGTTCCCAGCAAGTACAGTGTATTGGACTGAAGAGGAGCTACTGTTCTTGTCAGTTTTCTAAGCAGAGTTGAACTAGATATGGCCTGTGTGTGTAGGAAGCACAGTTCTTTTGTTCTGAGCAAGCTCACTGTTCGGACACCATAGGAAACACAATATAGTAGAAGAGTGCTCTTTTCTCAAAAGCAGAGTGTGTTTCTTGTAAGGCGAGCTAGCGTTTGTTTCCCAGTCTTAAATGGAGTTGAATTCCATGCAGTTTCTGGTCCTACGAGCAAGACATGTTTTCTGGTAAGAAGAGTCACTATTGAGCTCCCATTGCCATACACATTGCAAATAACACTTGCGTCTGTTCTCTGTAAGTACAGTGTATTGGACTGAAGAGAAGCTACTGTTCTTGTCAGTTTCCTAAGCAGAATTGAACTAGATATGGCCCGTGTGTGTAGAAGCACAGTTCTTTTGTTCTGAGCAAGATCACTGTTCTGGCCCTATAGGAAACACAGTAGAATAGAAGAGTGCTCTTTTCTCAAAAGCAGAGAGTGTTTCTTGTAAGGTGAGCTAGTAATTGTTTCCCAGTCCTAAATGGAGTTGAATCACATGCAGTTTCTGGTCCTACGATCAAGAGTTGTTTTCTGGTAAGGAAAGTCACTATTGTGCTCCCTTTGCCATACACAGTGCAAATAGCACTGGCGTCTATTCCCAGTATGTACAGTGTATTGGACTGAAGAGGATCTACTGTTCTTGTCAGTTTCCTAAGCAGAGTTGAACTAGATATGTTCGTGTGTGTAGGAAGCACAGTTCTTTTGTTCTGAGCAAGCTCACTGTTCTGGCCCTATAGGAAACACAGTAGAGTAGAAGAGTGCTCTTTTCTCAACAGCAGAGTGTGTTACTTGTAAGGCGATCTAGTGTTTGTTTCCCAGTCAGAAATGGAGTTGAATCACATGCAGTTTTTGGTCCTATGAGCAAGAGTTTTTTTCTGGGAAGAAGAGTCACTATTGTGCACCCATTGCCATACACAGGGCAAATAACACTCGCGTCTGTTCCCAGCATGTACAGTGTATTGGAATGAAAAGGATCTACTGTTCTTGTCAGTTTCCTAAGCAAAGTGTAACTAGAAATGGCCCGTGTGTGTAGGAAGCACATTACTTTTGTTCTGAACAAGCTCACTGGTCTGGCCCTATAGGAAACACAGTAGAGTAGAAGAGTGCTCTTTTCTCAAAAGCAGAGTGTGTTTTTGTAAGGCGAGCTAGCATTTGTTTCCCAGTCCTAAATGGAGTTGAATCACATGCAGTTCCTAGTCCTACAAGCAAGAGTTGTTTTCTGGTAAGAAGAATCACTATTGCGCTCCCATTGCCATACACAGGGCAAATAGCATTCGCGTCTGTTCCCGCATGTACTGTGTATTAGATTGAGGAGGATCTACTGTTCTTGTCAGTTTCCTAAGCAAAGTTGAACTAGATATGTCCCGTGTGTGTAGGAAGCACAGTTCTTTTGTTCTGAGCAAGCCTACTGTTCTGGCCCTATAGGAAACACAGTAGAGTAGAAGAGTGCTCTTTTCTCAAAAGCAGAGTGTGTTTCTTCTAAGGCCAGCTAGCGTTTGTTTCCCAGTCCTAAATGGAGTTGAATCCCATGCAGTTTCTGGTCCTAGGAGGAAGAGTTGTTTTCTGGTAAGAAGAGTCACTATTGTGCTCCCATTGCCATACACAGTGCAAATAGAACCTGCATCTGTTCTCAGCAAGTACAGTGTATTGGACTGAAGAGGAGCTACTGTTCTTGTCAGTTTCATATGCAGAGTTGAACTAGATATGGCCCGTGTGTGTAGAAGTACAGTTCTTTTGTTCTGAGCAAGCTCACTGTTCTGGCCCTATAGGAAACACAGTAGAATGGAAGAGTGCTCTTTTCTCAAAAGCAGAGAGTGTTTCTTGTAAGGTGAGCTAGTATTTGTTTCCCAGTCATAAATGGAGTTGAATAACATGCAGTTTTTGGTCCTACGAGCAAGAGTTGTTTTCTAGTAAGGAAAATCACTATTGTGCTC
Source organism: Peromyscus eremicus (assembly GCF_949786415.1). Lineage (NCBI taxonomy): Eukaryota > Metazoa > Chordata > Mammalia > Rodentia > Cricetidae > Peromyscus > Peromyscus eremicus. The sequence continues at coordinate 121,022 of NW_026735096.1, forward strand.
CCTTTGCCATACACAGTGCAAATAGCACTGGCGTCTATTCCCAGCATGTACAGTGTATTCGTTGGAGAGGATCTACTGTTCTTGTCAGTTTACTAAGCAGAGTTGAACTAGATATGTTCTTGTGTGTAGAAGTACAGTTCTTTTGTTCTGAGCAAGCTCACTGTTCTGGCCCTATAGGAAACACAGTAGAATGGAAGAGTGCTCTTTTCTCAAAAGCAGAGTGTGTTTCTTGTAAGCCCAGCTAGCTTTTGTTTCCCAGTCCTAAATGGAGTTGAATCACATGCAGTTTCTGGTCCTACAAGCAAGAGTTGTTTTCTGGTAAGAAGAGTCACTATTGTGCTCTCATTGCCATACGCAGGGCAAATAGCACTCGCATCTGTTCCCATCATGTACAGTGTATTGGACTGAAGAGGATCTACTGTTCTTGTGAGTTTCCTAAGCAAAGTTGAACTAGATATGGCCCGTGTATGTAGGGAGCACAGTTCTTTTGTTCTGAGCAAGCTCACTGTTCTGGCCCTATAGGAAACACAGTAGAGTAGATGAGTGCTCTTTTCTGAAAAGCAGAGTGTGTTTCTTGTAAGGCGAGCTAGCATTTGTTTCCCAGTCCTAAATGGAGTTGAATCACATGCAGTTCCTAGTCCTAAAAGCAAGAGTTGTTTTCTGGTAAGAAGAGTCACTATTGCGCTCCCATTGCCATACACAGGGCAAATAGCACTCGCATCTGTTCCCAGCATGTACAGTGTATTAGACTGAGGAGGATCTACTGTTCTTGTCAGTTTCCTAAGCAAAGTTGAACTAGATATGTCCCGTGTGTGTAGGAAGCACAGTTCTTTTGTTCTGAGCAAGCCTACTGTTCTGGCCCTATAGGAAACACTGTAGAGTAGAAGAGTGCTCTTTTCTCAAAAGCAGAGAGTGTTTCTTGTAAGGTGAGCTAGTAATTGTTTCCCAGTCATAAATGGAGTTGAATAACATGCAGTTTTTGGTCCTACGAGCAAGAGTTGTTTTCTGGTAAGGAAAGTCACTATTGTGCTCCCTTTGTCATACACAGTGCAAATAGCACTATCGTCTATTCCCAGCATGTACAGTGTATTCGTTGGAGAGGATCTACTGTTCTTGTCAGTTTACTAAGCAGAGTTGAACTAGATATGTTCTTGTGTGTAGAAGTACAGTTCTTTTGTTCTGAGCAAGCTCACTGATCTGGCCCTATAGGAAACACAGTAGAATGGAAGAGTGCTCTTTTCTCAAAAGCAGAGTGTGTTTCTTGTCAGGCGAGCTAGCTTTTGTTTCCCAGTCCTAAATGGAGTTGAATCACATGCAGTTTCTGGTCCTACAAGCAAGAGTTGTTTTCTGGTAAGAAGAGTCAGTATTGCGCTCTCATTGCCATATGCAGGGCAAATAGCACTCGCATCTGTTCCCATCATGTACAGTGTATTGGACTGAAGAGGATCTACTGTTCTTGTGAGTTTCCTAAGCAAAGTTGAACTAGATATGGCCCGTGTATGTAGGGAGCACAGTTCTTTTGTTCTGAGCAAGCTCACTGTTCTGGCCCTATACGAAACACAGTAGAGTAGATGAGTGCTCTTTTCTCAAAAGCAGAGTGTGTTTCTTGTAAGGCGAGCTAGCATTTGTTTCCCAGTCCTAAATGGAGTTGAATCACATGCAGTTCCTAGTCCTACAAGCAAGAGTTGTTTTCTGGTAAGAAGAGTCACTATTGCGCTCCCATTGCCATACACAGGGCAAATAGCACTCGCGTCTGTTCCCAGCATGTACAGTGTATTAGACTGAGGAGGATCTACTGTTCTTGTCAGTTTCCTAAGCAAAGTTGAACTAGATATGTCCCATGTGTGTAGGAAGCACAGTTCTTTTGTTCTGAGCAAGCCTACTGTTCTGGCCCTATAGGAAACACAGTAGAGTAGAAGAGTGCTCTTTTCTCAAAAGCAGAGTGTGTTTCTTCTAAGGCCAGCTAGCGTTTGTTTCCCAGTCTTAAATGGAGTTGAAGACATGCAGTTTCTGGTCTTACAAGCAAGAGTTGTTTTCTAGTAAGAAGAGTCACTGTCACTATTGAGCTCCCATTGCCATACACAGCGCATATAGCACTCGCCTCTGTTCCCAGCAAGTACAGTGTATTGGACTGAAGAGGAGATACTGTTCTTTTCAGTTTATTTAGAGGAGATGACTAGATATGGCCCGTGTGTGTAGGAAGCACAGTTCTTTTGTTCTGAGCAAGCTCACTGTTCGGACCCCATAGGAAACACAGTAGAGTCGAAGAATGCTCTTTTCTCAAAAGCAGAGTGTGTTTCTTGTCATGGAAGCTAGTGTTTGTTTCCCAGTCCTAAATGGAGTTGAATCCCATGCAGTTTCTGGTCCTACGAGGAAGAGTTGTTTTCTGGTAAGAAGAGTCACTATTGCGCTCCCATTGCCATACACAGTGCAAATAGAACCTGCATCTGTTCTCAGCAAGTACAGTGTATTGGACTGAAGAGGAGCTACTGTTTTTGTCAGTTTCATATGCAGAGTTGAACTAGATATATCCCGTGTGTGTAGGAAGCACAGTTCTTTTGTTCTGAGCAAGCCTACTGTTCTGGCCCTATAGGAAACACAGTAGAGTAGAAGAGTGCTCTTTTCTCAAAAGCAGAGTGTGTTTCTTCTAAGGCCAGCTAGCGTTTGTTTCCCAGTCCTAAATGGAGTTGAATCACATGCAGTTTCTGGTCTTACAAGCAAGAGTTGTTTTCTAGTAAGAAGAGTCACTGTCACTATTGAGCTCCCATTGCCATACACAGCGCATATAGCACTCGCCTCTGTTCCCAGCAAGTACAGTGTATTGGAGTGAAGAGGAGATACTGTTCTTTTCAGTTTATGTAGAGGAGATGACTAGATATGGCCCGTGTGTGTAGGAAGCACAGTTCTTTTGTTCTGAGCAAGCTCACTCTTCGGACCCCATAGGAAACACAGTAGAGTAGTAGAATGCTCTTTTCTCAAAAGCAGAGTGTGTTTCTTGTCATGGAAGCTAGTGTTTGTTTCCCAGTCCTAAATGGAGTTGAATCCCATGCAGTTTCTGGTCCTACGAGGAAGAGTTGTTTTCTGGTAAGAAGAGTCACTATTGCACTCCCTTTGCCATACACCGGGCAAATAGAACCTGCATCTGTTCTCAGCAAGTACAGTGTATTGGACTGAAGAGGAGCTACTGTTCTTGTCAGTTTCATATGCAGAGTTCAACTTGATATGGCCCGTGTGTGTAGAAGTACAGTTCTTTTGTTCTGAGCAAGCTCACTGTTCTGGCCCTATAGGAAACAGTAGAATGGAAGAGTGCTCTTTTCTCAAAAGCAGAGAGTGTTTCTTGTAAGATGAGCTAGTAATTGTTTCCCAGTCATAAATGGAGTTGAATAACATGCAGTTTTTGGTCCAACGAGCAAGAGTTGTTTTCTGGTAAGGAAAGTCACTATTGTGCTCCCTTTGCCATACACAGTGCAAATAGCACTGGCGTCTATTCCCAGCATGTACAGTATATTCGTTGAAGAGGATCTACTGTTCTTGTCAGTTTCCTAAGCAGAGTTGAACTAGATATGTTCTTGTGTGTAGAAGTACAGTTCTTTTGTTCTGAGCAAGCTCACTGTTCTTGCCCTATAGGAAACACCGTAGAATGGAAGAGTGCTCTTTTCTCAAAAGCAGAGTGTGTTTCTTGTAAGCCGAGTTAGCGTTTGTTTCCCAGTCCTAAATAGAGTTGAATCACATGCAGTTTCTGGTCCTATGATCAAGAGTTTTTTTCTGGTAAGAAGAGTCACTATTGTGCTCCCATTGCCATACACAGGGCAAATAGCATTGGCATCTGTTCCCAGCAAGTACAGTGTATTGGACAGAAGAGGAGCTACTGTTCTTGTCAGTTTCCTGAGCAGAGTTGAACTAGATATGGCCTGTGAGTGTAGGAAACACCTTTCTTTCGTTCTAAGCAAGCTCACTGTTCGGACTCCATAGGAAAAACCGTAGAGTAGAAGAGTGCTCTTTTCTCAAAAGCAGAGTGTGTTTATTGTAAGGCGAGCTAGCTTTTGAGTCCCAGTCCTAAATGGAGTTGAATCACATGCAGTTTTTTCTCCTACGAGCAAGAGTTGTTTTCTGGTAAGGAAAGTCACTATTGTGCTCCCTTTGCCATACACAGTGCAAATAGCACTGGCGTCAGTTCCCAGCATATACAGTGTATTCGACTGAAGAGGATCTACTGTTCTGGTCAGTTTCCTAAGCAGAGTTGAACTAGATATGATCGTGTGTGTAGGAAGCACAGTTCTTTTGTTCTGAGCAAGCTCACTGTTCTGGACCTATAGGAAACACAGTAGAGTAGAAGAGTGCTCTTTTCTAAAAAGAAGAGTGTGTTTCTTGGAACCCGAGCTAGCGTTTGTTTCCCAGTCCTAAATGGAGTTGAATCACATGCAGTTTCTGGTCCTACGAGCAAGAGTTGTTTTCTGGTAGGAAGGGTCACTATTGCCCTCCCATTGACATACACAGTGCAAATAGCACTCACGACTGTTCCAAGCAAGTACAGTGCATTGGACTGAAGAGGATCTACTGTTCTTGTCAGTTTCCTAAGCAGAGATGAACTACATATGGCCCGTGTGTGTAGGAAGATCAGTTCTTTTGTTCTGAGCAAGCTCACTGTTTGGAACATATAGGAAACACAATAGAGTAGAAGAGTGCTCTTTTCTCAAAAGCAGAGTGTGTTTCTTGTCAGGCGAGCTAACGTTTGTTTCCCAGTCCTAAATGGAGTTGAATCCCATGCAGTTTCTGGACCTACGGGCAAGAGTTGTTTTCTGGTAAGAAGAGTCACTATTGCGCTCCCATTGCCATACACAGTGCAAATAGCACTTGCGTCTGTTCTCAGCAAGTAGAGTGTATTGGACTGAAGAGGAGCTACTGTTCTTTCAGTTTTCTAAGCAGAGTTGAACTAGATATGTCCCGTGTGTGTAGGAAGCACAGTTCTTTTGTTCTGAGCAAGCTCACTGTTCTGGCCCTATAGGAAACACAGTAGAGTAGAAGAGTGCTCTTTTCTCAAAAGCAGAGTGTGTTTCTTGTAAGGTGAGCTAGCGATTGTTTCCCAGACATAAATGGAGTTGAATCACATGCAGTTTTTGATTCTACGAGCAAGAGTTGTTTTCTGGTAAGAAGAGTCACTATTGCGCACCCATTGCCATACACAGTGCAAATAGCACTCGCGTTTGTTCCAAGCAAGTACAGTGCATTGGACTGAAGAGGAGCTACTGTTCTTGTCAGTTTCCTAAGCAGAGTTGAACTAGATATGTGTTGTGTGTATAGGAAACACAGTTCTTTTGTTCTGAGCAAGCCTAGTGTTCTGGCCATATAGGAAACACAGTAGAGTAGAAGAGTGCTCTTTTCTCAAAAGCAGAGTGTGTTTCTTGTAAGGCGAGCTAGCGTTTGTTTCCCAGTCAGAAATGGAGTTGAATCTCATGCAGTTTCTGGTCTTACAAGCAAGAGTTGTTTCCTAGTAAGAAGAGTCACTATTGTGCTCCCTTTGCCATACACAGTGCATATAGCACTCGCGTCTGTTCCCAGCAAGTACAGTGTATTGGACTGAAGAGGAGCTACTGTTCTTGTCAGTTTCCTAAGCAGAGTTGAACTAGATATGGCCCGTGTGTGAAGGAACCACAGTTCTTTTGTTCTGAGCAAGCTCACTGTTCGGACCCCTAGGAGACACAGTAGAGTAGAAGAGTGCTCTTTTCTCAAAAGCAGAGTGTGTTTCTTCTAAGGCGAGGTAGCGTTTGTTTCCCAGTCCTAAATGGAGTTGAATCACATACAGTTTCTGGTCCTTCAAGCAAGAGTTGTTTTCTAGTAAGAAGAGTCACTATTGGGCTCCCATTGCCATACACAGGGCAAATAGCACTGGCGTCTGTTCCCAGCAAGTACAGTGTATTGGACTGAAGAGGAGCTACTGTTCTTGTCAGTTTTCTAAGCAGAGTTGAACTAGATATGGCCCGTGTGTGTAGGAAGCACAGTTCTTTTGTTCTCAGCAAGCTCACTGTTCGGACCCCATAGGAAACACAATAGAGTAGAAGAGTGCTCTTTTCTCAAAAGCAGAGTGTGTTTCTTGTAAGGCGAACTTGCGTTTGTTTCCCAGTCCTAAATGGAGTTGAATTCCATGCAGTTTCTGGTCCTACGAGCAAGAGTTGTTTTCTGGTAAGAAGAGTCACTATTGCGCTCCCATTGCCATACACAGTGCAAATAGCACTTGTGTCTGTTCTCTGCAAGTACAGTGTATTGGACTGAAGAGAAGCTACTGTTCTTGTCAGTTTCCTAAGCAGAATTGAACTAGATTTGGCCCGTGTGTAGAAGCACAGTTCTTTTGTACTGAGCAAGCTCACTGTTCTGGCACTATAGGAAACACAGTAGAATAGAAGAGTGCTCTTTTCTCAAAAGCAGGGAGTGTTTCTTGTAAGGTGAGGTAGCAATTGTTTCCCAGTCCTAAATGGAGTTGAATCACATGCAGTTTCTGGTCCTACGAGCAAGAGTTGTTTTCTGGTAAGGAAAGTCACTATTGTGCTCCCTTTGCCATACACAGTGCAAATAGCACTGGCGTCTATTCCCAGCATGTACAGTGTATTTGACTGACGAGGATCTACTGTTCTTGTCAGTTTCCTAAGCAGAGTTGAACTAGAAATGGCCCGTGTGTAGAAAGCACAGTTCTTTTGTTCTGAGCAAGCTCACTGTTCTGGCACTATAGGAAACACAGTAGAGTAGAAGAGTGCTCTTTTCTCAAAAGCAGAGTGTGTTTCTTGTCAGGCGAGCTAGCTTTTGTTTCCCAGTTCTAATTGGAGTTGAATCACATGCAGTTTCTGGTCCTACAAGCAAGAGTTGTTTTCTGGTAAGAAGAGTCACTATTGCGCTCTCATTGCCATACACAGGGCAAAAAGCACTCGCATCTGTTCCCATCATATACAGTGTATTGGACTGAAGAGGATCTACTGTTCTTGTGAGTTTCCTAAGCAAAGTTGAACTAGATATGGCCCGTGTATGTAGGGAGCACAGTTCTTTTGTTCTGAGCAAGCTCACTGTTCTGGCCCTATAGGAAACACAGTAGAGTAGAAGAGTGCTCTTTTCTCAAAAGCAGACTGTGTTTCTTGTAAGGCGAGCTAGCATTTGTTTCCCAGTCCTAAATGGAGTTGAATCACATGCAGTTCCTAGTCCTACAAGCAAGAGTTGTTTTCTGGTAAGAAGAGTCACTATTGCGCTCCCATTGCCATACACCGGCAAATAGCACTCGCGTCTGTTCCCAGCATGTACAGTGTATTAGACTGAGGAGGATCTACTGTTCTTGTCAGTTTCCTAAGCAGAGTTGAACTAGACATGGCCCGGGTTTAGGAAGCACAGTTCTTTTGTTCTGAGCAAGCACACTGTTCCGACCCCATAGGAAACACAGTAGAGTAGAAGAGTGCTCTTTTCTCAAAAGCAGAGTGTGTTTCTTCTAAGGCCAGCTAGCATTTGTTTCCCAGTCCTAAATAGAGTTGAATCACATGCAGTTTCTGGTCCTATGATCAAGAGTTTTTTTCTGGTAAGAAGAGTCACTATTGCGCTCCCATTGCCATACACAGGGCAAATAGCATTGGCGTCTGTTCCCAGCAAGTACAGTGTATTGGACAGAAGAGGAGCTACTGTTCTTGTCAGTTTCCTAAGCAGAGTTGAACTAGATATGGCCTGTGCGTGTAGGAAACACCTTTCTTTAGTTATAAGCAAGCTCACGGTTCGGACCCCATAGGAAACACCGTAGAGTAGAAGAGTGCTCTTTTCTCAAAAGCAGAGTGTGTTTATTGTAAGGCGAGCTAGGTTTTGTGTCCCAGTCCTAAATGGAGTTGAATCACATGCAGTTTTTGCTCCTACGAGCAAGAGTTGTTTTCTGGTAAGGAAAGTCACTATTGTGCTCCCTTTGCCATACACAGTGCAAATAGCACTGGCGTCTGTTCCCAGCATATACAGTGTATTCGACTGAAGAGGATCTACTGTTCTTGTCAGTTTCCTAAGCGGAGTTGAACTAGATATGATCGTGTGTGTAGGAAGCACAGTTCTTTTGTTCTGATCAAGCTCACTGTTCTGGCCCTATAGGAAACACAGTAGAGTAGAAGAGTGCTCTTTTCTCAAAAGCAGAGTGTGTTTCTTGGAACCCGAGCTAGCGTTTGTTTCCCAGTCCTAAATGGAGTTGAATCACATGCAGTTTCTGGTCCTATGAGCAAGAGTTGTTTTCTGGTAGGAAGGGTCACTATTGCCCTCCCATTGCCATATACAGTGCAAATAGCACTCACGTCTGTTCCCAGAAAGTACAGTGTATTGGACTGAAGAGGAGCTACTGTTCTTTTCAGTTTCCTTAGAGGAGTGAACTAGATATGGCCCGTGTGTGTAGGAAGCACAGTTCTTTTGTTCTGAGCAAGCTCACTGTTCGGACCCCATAGGAAACACAGTAGAGTAGAAGAGTGCTCTTTTCTGAAAAGCAGAGTGTATTTCTTATAAGGCGAGCTAGCGTTTGTTTCCATGTCCTAAATGGAGTTGAATCCCATGCAGTTTCTGGTCCTACGTGGAAGAGTTGTTTTCTGGTAAGAAGAGTCACTATTGCGCTCCCATTGCCATACACAGTGCAAATAGTACTTGCGTCTGTTCTCAGCAAGTACAGTGTATTGGACTGCAGAGGAGCTACTGTTCTTGTCAGTTTCATATGCAGAGTTGAACTAGATATGGCGTGTGTGTGTAGAAGTACAGTTCTTTTGATCTGAGCAAGCTCACTGTTCTGGCCCTGTAGGAAACACAGTAGAATTGAAGAGTGCTCTTTTCTCAAAAGCAGAGAGTGTTTCTTGTAAGGTGAGCTAGTAATTGTTTCCCAGTCATAAATGGAGTTGAATCACATGCAGTTTTTGGTCCTATGAGCAAGAGTTGTTTTCTGGTAAGGAAAGTCACTATTGTGCTCCCTTTGCCATACACAGTGCAAATAGCACTGGCGTCTATTCCCAGCATGTACAGTGTATTCGTTGAAGAGGATCTACTGTTCTTGTCAGTTTCCTAAGCAGAGTTGAACTAGATATGTTCTTGTGTGTAGGAAGCACAGTTCTTTTGTTCTGAGCATGCTCACTGTTCTGGCCCTATAGGAAACACGGTAGAGTAGAAGAGTGCTCTTTTCTCAAAAGCACAGTGTGTTTCTTGTAAGCCGAGTTAGCGTTTGTTTCCCAGTCCTAAATAGAGTTGAATCACATGCAGTTTCTGGTCCTATGATCAAGAGTTTTTTTCTGGTAAGAAGAGTCACTATTGCGCTCCCATTGCCATACACAGGTCAAATAGCATTGGCGTCTGTTCGCAGCAAGTACAGTGTATTGGACAGAAGAGGAGCTACTGTTCTTGTCAGTTTCCTAAGCAGAGTTGAACTAGATACGGCCTGTGTGTGTAGGAAGCACCTTTCTTTTGTTCTGAGCAAGCTCACTATTCAGACCCCGTAGGAAAAACAGTAAAGTAGAAGAGTGCTCTTTTCTCAAAAGCAGAGTGTGTTTCTTGTAAGGCGAGCTAGCGTTTGTGTCCCAGTCCTAAATGGAGTTGAATCACATGCAGTTTCTTGTCCTATGAGCAAGAGTTGTTTTCTGGTAAGAAGAGTCACTATTGCGCTCCCTTTGTCATACACAGGGCAAATAGCACTGGAGACTGTTCCCAGCATGACAATATATTGGATTGAAGAGGATCTACTGTTTCTGTCAGTTTCCAAATAGAGTTGAACAAGATATGGCCCGTGTGTGTAGGGAGCACAGTTCTTTTGTTCTGAGCAAGCTCACTGTTCGGGCCCTATAGGAAACACAGTAGAGTAGAAGAGTGCTCTTTTCTCAAAAGCAGAGTGTGTTTCTTGTAAGGCGATCTAGTGTTTGTTTCCCAGTCAGAAATGGAATTGAATCACATGCAGATTTTGGTCCTATGAGCAAGAGTTGTTTTCTGGTAAGAAGAGTCACTATTGCGCTCCCATTGCCATACACAGGGCAAATAACACTCGCGTCTTTTCCCAGCATGTACAGTGTATTGGACTGAAGAGGATCTACTGTTCTTGTCAGTTTCCTAAGCAAAGTTGAACTAGATATTGCCCGTGTGTGTAGGAAGCACATTACTTTTGTTCTCAGCAAGCTCACTGTTCTGGCCCTATAGGAAACACAGTAGAGTAGAAGAGTGCTCTTTTCTCAAAAGCAGAGTGTGTTTCTTGTAAGGCGAGCTAGCGTTTGTTTCCCAGTCCTAAATGGAGTTGAATCACATGCAGTTTCTGGTATTACAAGCAAGACTTGTTTTCTAGTAAGAAGAGTCACTATTGAGCTCTCATTGCCATACACAGTGCATATAGCACTCGCGTCTGTTCCCAGCAAGTACATTGTATTGGACTGAAGAGGAGCTACTGTTCTTGTCAGTTTCCTAAGCAGAGTTGAACTAGATATGGCCCGTGTGTGTAGGAAGCACAGTTCTTTTGTTCTGAGCAAGCTCACTGTTCGGACCCCATAGGAAACACAGTAGAGTAGAAGAGTGCTCTTTTCTCAAAAGCAGAGTGTGTTTCTTGTAAGGAGAGCTAGCGTTTGTTTCCCAGTCCTAAATGGAGTTGAATCCCATGCAGTTTCTGGTCCTAAGAGCAAGAGATGTTTTCTGGTAAGAAGAGTCACTGTTGCGCTCCCATTGCCATACACAGTGCAAATAGCACTTGCGTCTGTTCTCTGCAAGTACAGTGTATTGGACTGAAGAGAAGCTACTGTTCTTGTCAGTTTCCTAAGCAGAATTGAACTAGATATGGCCCGTGTGTGTAGAAGCACAGTTCTTTTGTTCTGAGCAAGCTCACTGTTTTGGCCCTATAGGAAACACAGAAGAGTAGAAGAGTGCTCTTTTCTCAAAAGCAGAGAGTGTTTCTTGCAAGGTGAGCTAGCAATTGTTTCCCAGTCATAAATGGAGTTGTATCACATGCAGTTTTTGGTCCTACAAGCAAGAGTTGTTTTCTGGTAAGGAAAGTCACTATTGTTCTTTCATTGCCATACACAGTGCAAATAGCACTGGCGTCTATTCCCAGCATGTACAGTGTATTCGACTGAAGAGGATCTAATGTTCTTGTCAGTTTCCTAAGCAAAGTTGAACTAGATATGTTCGTGTGTGTAGGAAGCACAGTTCTTTTGTTCTGAGCAAGCTCACTGTTCTGGCCCTATAGGAAACACAGTAGAGTAGAAGAGTGCTCTTTTCTCAAAAGCAGAGTGTGTTTCTTGTAAGGCGAGCTAGGGTTTGGGTCCCAGTCCTAAATGGAGTTGAATCACATGCAGTTTCTGGTCCTATGTGCAAGAGTTGTTTTCTGGTAAGAAGAGTCACTATTGCGCTCCCTTTGTCATACACAGGGCAAATAGCACTGGCGTCTGTTCCCAGCATGACAGTATTTTGGACTGAAGAGGATCTACTGTTCTTGACAGTTTCCTAACTAACAGTAGAGTCGAAGAGTGCTCTTTTCTCAAAAGCAGAGTGTGTTTCTTGTAAGGTGAGCTAGCGATTGTTTCCCAGTCAGAAATGGAGTTGAATCACATGCAGTTTCTAGTCCTACAAGCAAGAGTTGTTTTCTTCTAAGAAGAGTCACTATTGCGCTCCCATTGCCATACACAGGGCAAATAGCACTCGCGACTGTTCCCAGCATGTACAGTGTATTAGACTGAAGAGGATCTACTGTTCTTGTCAGGTTCCTAAGCAAAATTGAACTAGATATGTCCCGTGTGTGTAGGAAGCACAGTTCTTTTGTTCTGAGTAAGCCTACTGTTCTGGCCCTATAGGAAACACAGTAGAGTAGAAGAGTGCTCTTTTCTCAAAAGCAGAGTGGGTTTCTTGTAAGGCGAGCTAGCGTTTGTTTCCCAGTCCTAAATGGAGTTGAATCCCATGCAGTTTCTGGTCCTACGAGGAAGAGTTGTTTTCTGGTAAGAAGAGTCACTATTGTGCTCCCTTTGTCATACACAGGGCAAATAGCACTGGCGTCACTTCCCAGCATGACAGTATATTGTACTGAAGAGGATCTACTGTTCTTGTCAGTTTCCTAAGCAGAGTTGAACTAGAAATGGCCCGTGTGTGTAGGAAGCACAGTTCTTTTGTTCTGAGCAAGCTCACTATTCTTGCGCTTTAGTAAACACAGTAGAGTAGAAGAGTGCTCTTTTCTCAAAAGCAGAGTGTGTTTCTTGTAAGGCGAGCTAGCATTTGTGTCCCAGTCCTAAATGGAGTTGAATAACATGCAGTTTCTGGTCATATGAGCAAGAGTTGTTTTCTGGTATGAAGAGACTCTATTGCCCTCCCATTGCCATACACAGTGCAAATAGCACTCATGTCTGTTCCAAGCAAGTACAGTGCATTTGACTGAAGAGGATCTACTGTTCTTGTAAGTTTCCTAAGCAGAGTTGAACAAGATATGGCCCGTGTGTGCAGGAAGCACAGTTCTTTAGTTCTGATCAAGCTCACAGTTCGGACCCCATAGGAAACACAGTAGAGTAGAAGAGTGCTCTTTTCTCAAAAGCAGAGTGTGTTTCTTGTAAGGCGAGCTAGCGTTTGTTTCCCAGTCCTAAATGGAGTTGAATCACATGCAGTTTCTGGTCCTATGTGCAAGAGTTGTTTTCTGGTAAGAAGAGTCACTTTTGCGCTCCCATTGCCATACACAGTGCAAATAGCACTTGCCTCTGTTCTCAACAAGTACAGTGTATTGGACTAAAGAGGAGCTACTGTTCTTGTCAGTTTTCTAAGCAGAGTTGAGCTAGATATGGCCCGTGTGTGGAGAAAGCACAGTTCTTTTGTTCTGAGCAAGCTCACTGATCTGGCCCAATCGGAAACACAGTAGAGTAGAAGAGTGCTCTTTTCTCAAAAGCAGAATGTGTTTCTTGTAAGGTGAGCTAGCGATTGTTTTCCAGTCATAAGTGGCGTTGAATCACATTAAGTTTTTGATCCTACGCTAAGTGTTGTTTTCTGTTAAGGAAACTCACTATTGCGCTCCCTTTGCCATACACAGTGCAAATAGCACTCGCGTCTGTTCCCAGCAAGTACAGTGTATTGGAATGAAGAGTAGCTACTCTTCTTGTCAGTTTCCTAAGCAGAGTTGCACTATATATGGCCCGAGTGTAGGAAGCACAGTTCATTTGTTCTGAGCAAGCTCACTGTTCGGACCCATAGGAAACACAGTGGAGTAGAAGAGTGCTCTTTTCTCAAAAGCAGAGTGTGTTTCTTGTAAGGCGAGCTAGCGTTTGTTTCCCAGTCCTAAATGGAGATGAAACACATGCAATTTCTGGTCCTATGAGCAAGAGATGTTTTCTGGTAAGAAGAGTCACTATTGCGCTCCATTTGTCATACACATGGCAAATATCATTGGCGTCTGTTCCCAGCATGACAGTATATTGGACTGAAGAGGATCTACTGTTCTTGTCAGTTTCCTAAGCAGAGTTGAACTAGAAATGGCCCGTGTGTGTAAAAAGCACAGTTCTTTTGTTCTGAGCAACCTCACTGTTCTGGCCCTATAGGAAACACAGTAGAGTAGAAGAGTGCTCTTTTCTCAAAAGCAGAGTGTGTTTCTTGTCAGGTGAGCTAGCGTTTGTTTCCCAGTCCTAATTGGAGTTGAATCACATGCAGTTTCTGGCCATACAAGCAAGAGTTGTTTTCTGGTAAGAAGAGTCACTTTTGTCCTCCCATTGCCATACACAGTGCAAATAGCACTCACGTCTAACTCCCAGCAAGTACAGTGTATTGGACAGAAGAGGAGCTACTGTTCTTGTCAGTTTCCTAAGCAGAGTTGAACTAGATATGGCCCGTGTGTGCAGGAAGCACAGTACTTTTGTTCTGAGCAAGCACACTGTTCAGACCCCATAGGAAACACAGTAGAGTAGAAGAGTGCAATTTTCTCAAAACCAGAGTGTGTTTCTTGTAAGGCGATCTAGTGTTTGTTTCTTAGTCAGAAATGGAGTTGAATCACATGCAGTTTTTGGTCCTATGAGCAAGAATTGTTTTCTGGTAAGAAGAGTCACTATTGAGCTCCCATTGCCATACACAGGGCAAATAGCACTCGCGACTGTTGCCAGCATGTACAGTGTATTAACTGAAGAGGATCTACTGTTCTTGTCAGATTCCTAAGCAAAGTTGAACTAGATATGTCCTGTGTGTGTAGGAAGCACAGTTCTATTGTTCTGAGTAAGCCTACTGTTCTGGCCCTATAGGAAACACAGTAGAGTAGAAGAGTGCTCTTTTCTCAAAAGCAGAGTGTGTTTCTTGTAATCCAGGCTAGCGTTTGTTTCCCAGTCCTAAATGGAGTTGAATCACATGCAGTTTCTGGTCCTACGAGCAAGAGATGTTTTCTGGTAAGAAGAGTCACTATTGTGCTCCCATTGCCATACACAGTGCAAATAGCACTTGCATCTGTTCTCAGCAAGTACAGTGTATTGGACTGAATGGAAGCTACTGTTCTTGTCAGTTTCCTAAGCAGAGTTGAACTAGATATGGCCCATGTGTGTAGAAGCACAGTTCTTTTGTTCTGAGCAAGCTCACTATTCTGGCCCTATAGGAAACACAGTAGAATAGAAGAGTGCTCTTTTCTCAAAAGCAGAGAGTATTTCTTGTAAGGTGAGCTAGCAATTGTTTCCCAGTCATAAATGGAGTTGGATCACATGCAGTTTTTGGTCCTAGGAGCAAGAGTTGTTTTCTGGTAAGGAAAGTCACTATTGTGCTCCCTTTGCCATACACAGTGCAAAGAGCACTCACGTCTCTTCCAAGCAAGTACAGTGCATTTGACTGAAGAGGATCTACTGTTCTTGTCAGTTTCCTAAGCAGAGTTCAACTAGATATGGCCCGTGTGTGCAGGAAGCACAGTTCTTTTGTTCTGATCAAGCTCACTGTTCGGACACCATAGGAAACACAGTAGAGTAGAAGAGTGCTCTTTTCTCAAAAGCAGAGTGTGTTTCTTTAAGGCGAGCTAGCGTTTTTTTTCCCAGTCCTAAATGGAGTTGAATCACATGCAGTTTCTGGTCCTACGAGTAAGAGTTGTTTTCTGGTAAGAAGAGTCACTAATGCGCTCCCATTGTCATACAGAGTGCAAATAGCACTTGTGTCTGTTCTCAGCAAGTACAGTGTATTGGACTGAAGAGGAGCTACTGTTCTTGTCAGTTTCCTCAGCAGAGTTGAACTAGATATGGCCCGTGTGTGTAGAAGCACAGTTCTTTTGTTCTGAGCAAGCTCACTGTTCTGGCTCTATAGGAAACACAGTAGAATAGAAGAGTGCTCTTTTCTCAAAAGCAAAGAGTGTTTCTTGTAAGGTGAGCTAGCGTTTGTGTCCCAGTCCTAAATGGAGTTGAATCACATGCAGTTTCTGGTCCTATGAGCAAGAGTTGTTTTCTGGTAAGAAGAGTCACTATTGCGCTCCCATTGCCACACACAGTGCAAATAGCACTCGCGTCTGTTCACAGCAAGTACAGTGTATTGGACTGAAGAGTAGCTACTGTTCTTGTCAGTTTCCTAAGCAGAGTTGAACTAGATATGGCCCGTGTGTGTAGGAAGCACAGTTCTTTTGTTCTGAGCAAGCTCACTGTTCTGGCCCTTTAGGAAACACAGTAGAGTAGAAGAGTGCTCTTTTCTCAAAAGCAGAGTGTGTTTCTTGTAAGTCGAGCTAGCGTTTGTTTCCCAGTCCTAAATGGAGTTGAATCCCATGCAGTTTCTGGTCCTACGTGGAAGAGTTCTTTTCTGGTAAGAAGAGTCACTATTGCGCTCCCATTGCCATACACAGTGCAAATAGAACTTGCGTCTGTTCTCAGCAAGTAGAGTGTATTGGACTGAAGAGAAGCTACTGTTCTTGTCAGTTTCCTAAGCAGAATTGAACTAGATTTGGTCCGTGTGTGTAGAAGCACAGTTCTTTTGTTCTGAGCAAGCTCACTGTTCTGGCACTATAGGAAACACAGTAGAATAGAAGAGTGCTCTTTTCTCAAAAGCAGAGAGTGTTTCTTGTAAGGTGAGGTAGCAATTGTTTCCCAGTCCTAAATGGAGTTGAATCACATGCAGTTTCTGGTCCTACGAGCAAGAGTCGTTTTCTGGTAAGGAAAGTTACTATTGTGTTCCCTTTGCCATACACAGTGCAAATAGCACTGGCGTCTATTCCCAGCATGTACAGTGTATTCGACTGAAGAGGATCTACTGTTCTTGTCAGTTTCCTAAGCAGAGTTGAACTAGAAATGGCCCGTGTGTGTAGAAAGCACAGGTCTTTTGTTCTGAGCAAGCTCACTGTTCTGGCCCTATAGGAAACACAGTAGAGTAGAAGAGTGCTCTTTTCTCAAAAGCAGAGTGTGTATCTTGTAAGTCAAGCTAGCATTTGTTTCCCCGTTCTAAATAGAGTTGAATCACATGCAGTTTTTGGTCCTACGAGCAAGAGTTGTTTTCTGGTAAAGAGAGTCACTATTGCCCGCCCATTGCCATATACAGTGCAAATAGCACTCTCGTCTGTTCCCAGCAAGTACAGTGTATTGGACAGAAGAGGAGCTACTATTCTTGTCAGTTTCCTAAGCAGAGTTGAACTAGATATGGCCCGTGTGTGTAGGAAGCACAGTTCTTTTGTTCTGAGCAAGCACACTGTTCCGAACCCATAGGAATCACAGTAGAGTAGAAGAGTGCTCTTTTCTGAAAAGAAGAGTGTGTTTCTTATAAGGTGATCTAGTGTTTGTTTTCCAGTCAAAAATGGAATTGAATCACATGCAGTTTTTTATCCTATGAGCAAGAGTTGTTTTCTGGTAAGAAGAGTCACTATTGCTCTCCCATTGCCATACACAGGGCAAATAACACTCGCGTCTGTTCCCAGCATGTACAGTGTATTGGACTGAAGAGGATCTACTGTTCTTGTCAGTTTCCTAAGCAAAGTTGAACTAGATATGGCCCGTGTGTGTAGGAAGCACATTACTTTTGTTCTGAGCAAGCTCACTGTTCTGGCCCTACAGGAAACACAGTAGAGTAGAAGAGTGCTCTTTTCTCAAAAGCACAGTGTGTTTCTTGTAAGGCGAGCTAGCATTTGTTTCCCAGTCCTAAATGGAGTTGAATCACATGCAGTTCCTAGTCCTAGAAGGAAGAGTTTTTTTCTGGTAAGAAGAGTCACTATTGCGCTCCCTTTGCCATACACAGGGCAAATAGCACTCGCGACTGTTCCCAGCATGTACAGTGTATTAGACTGAAGAGGATCTACTGTTCTTGTCAGTTCCCTAAGCAGAGTTGAACTAGATATGGCCCGTGTGTGTAGGAAGCACAGTTCTTTTGTTCTGAGCAAGCCTACTGTTCTGGCCCTATAGGAAACACAGTAGAGTAGAAGAGTGCTCTTTTCTCAAAAGCAGAGTGTGTTTCTTCTAAGACCAGCTAGCGTTTGTTTCCCAGTCCTAAATGGAGTTGAATCACATGCAGATTCTGGTCTTACAAGCAAGAGTTGTTTTCTAGTAAGAAGAGTCACTGTCACTATTGAGCTCCCATTGCCATACACAGCGCATATAGCACTCGCGTTTGTTCCCAGAAAGTACAGTGTATTGGACTGAAGAGGAGCTACTGTTCTTTTCAGTTTCCTTAGAGGAGTGAACTAGATATGGCCCGTGTGTGTAGGAAGCACAGTTCTTTTGTTCTGAGCAAGCTCACTGTTCGGACCCCAGGAAACACAGTAGAGTAGAAGAGTGCTCTTTTCTCAAAAGCAGAGTGTATTTCTTATAAGGCGAGCTAGTGTTTGTTTCCATGTCCTAAATGGAGTTGAATCCCATGCAGTTTCTGGTCCTACGTGGAAGAGTTGTTTTCTGGTAAGAAGAGTCAACATTGCGCTCCCATTGCCATACACAGTGCAAATAGAACTTGCGTCTGTTCTCAGCAAGTACAGTGTATTGGACTGCACAGGAGCTACTGTTCTTGTCAGTTTCATATGCAGAGTTGAACTAGATATGGCCCGTGTGTGTAGAAGTACAGTTCTTTTGATCTGAGCAAGCTCACAGTTCTGGCCCTGTAGGAAACACAGTAGAATTGAAGAGTGCTCTTTTCTCAAAAGCAGAGAGTGTTTTTTGTAAGGTGAGCTAGTAATTGTTTCCCAGTCATAAATGGAGTTGAATCACATGCAGTTTTTGGTCCTATGAGCAAGAGTTGTTTTCTGGTAAGGAAAGTCACTATTGTGCTCCCTTTGCCATACACAGTGCAAATAGCACTGGCGTCTATTCCCAGCATGTACAGTGTATTCGTTGAAGAGGATCTACTGTTCTTGTCAGTTTCCTAAGCAGAGTTGAACTAGATATGTTCTTGTGTGTAGGAAGCACAGTTCTTTTGTTCTGAGATTGCTCACTGTTCTGGCCCTATAGGAAAGACGGTAGAGTAGAAGAGTGCTCTTTTCTCAAAAGCACAGTGTGTTTCTTTAAGGCGAGCTAGCGTTTTTTTCCCAGTCCTAAATGGAGTTGAATCACATGCAGTTTCTGGTCCTACGAGTAAGAGTTTTTTTCAGGTAAGAAGAGTCACTAATGCGCTCCCATTGCCATACAGAGTGCAAATAGCACTTGTGTCTGTTCTCAGCAAGTACAGTGTATTGGACTGAAGAGGAGCTACTGTTCTTGTCAGTTTCCTCAGCAGAGTTGAACTAGATACGGCCCGTGTGTGTAGAAGCACAGTTCTTTTGTTCTGAGCAAGCTCACTGTTCTGGCTCTATAGGAAACACAGTAGAATAGAAGAGTGCTCTTTTCTCAAAAGCAAAGAGTGTTTCTTGTAAGGTGAGCTAGCGTTTGTGTCCCAGTCCTAAATGGAGTTGAATCACATGCAGTTTCTGGTCCTATGAGCAAGAGTTGTTTTCTGGTAAGAAGAGTCACTATTGCGCTCCCATTGCCACACACAGTGCAAATAGCACTCGCGTCTGTTCACAGCAAGTACAGTGTATTGGACTGAAGAGTAGCTACTGTTCTTGTCAGTTTCCTAAGCAGAGTTGAACTAGATATGGCCCGTGTGTGTAGGAAGCACAGTTCTTTTGTTCTGAGCAAGCTCACTGTTCTGGCCCTTTAGGAAACACAGTAGAGTAGAAGAGTGCTCTTTTCTCAAAAGCAGAGTGTGTTTCTTGTAAGTCGAGCTAGCGTTTGTTTCCCAGTCCTAAATGGAGTTGAATCCCATGCAGTTTCTGGTCCTACGTGGAAGAGTTCTTTTCTGGTAAGAAGAGTCACTATTGCGCTCCCATTGCCATACACAGTGCAAATAGAACTTGCGTCTGTTCTCAGCAAGTAGAGTGTATTGGACTGAAGAGAAGCTACTGTTCTTGTCAGTTTCCTAAGCAGAATTGAACTAGATTTGGTCCGTGTGTGTAGAAGCACAGTTCTTTTGTTCTGAGCAAGCTCACTGTTCTGGCACTATAGGAAACACAGTAGAATAGAAGAGTGCTCTTTTCTCAAAAGCAGAGAGTGTTTCTTGTAAGGTGAGGTAGCAATTGTTTCCCAGTCCTAAATGGAGTTGAATCACATGCAGTTTCTGGTCCTACGAGCAAGAGTCGTTTTCTGGTAAGGAAAGTTACTATTGTGTTCCCTTTGCCATACACAGTGCAAATAGCACTGGCGTCTATTCCCAGCATGTACAGTGTATTCGACTGAAGAGGATCTACTGTTCTTGTCAGTTTCCTAAGCAGAGTTGAACTAGAAATGGCCCGTGTGTGTAGAAAGCACAGTTCTTTTGTTCTGAGCAAGCTCACTGTTCTGGCCCTATAGGAAACACAGTAGAGTAGAAGAGTGCTCTTTTCTCAAAAGCAGAGTGTGTATCTTGTAAGTCAAGCTAGCATTTGTTTCCCAGTTCTAAATAGAGTTGAATCACATGCAGTTTTTGGTCCTACGAGCAAGAGTTGTTTTCTGGTAAAGAGAGTCACTATTGCCCGCCCATTGCCATATACAGTGCAAATAGCACTCTCGTCTGTTCCCAGCAAGTACAGTGTATTGGACAGAAGAGGAGCTACTATTCTTGTCAGTTTCCTAAGCAGAGTTGAACTAGATATGGCCCGTGTGTGTAGGAAGCACAGTTCTTTTGTTCTGAGCAAGCACACTGTTCCGAACCCATAGGAATCACAGTAGAGTAGAAGAGTGCTCTTTTCTGAAAAGAAGAGTGTGTTTCTTATAAGGTGATCTAGTGTTTGTTTTCCAGTCAAAAATGGAATTGAATCACATGCAGTTTTTTATCCTATGAGCAAGAGTTGTTTTCTGGTAAGAAGAGTCACTATTGCTCTCCCATTGCCATACACAGGGCAAATAACACTCGCGTCTGTTCCCAGCATGTACAGTGTATTGGACTGAAGAGGATCTACTGTTCTTGTCAGTTTCCTAAGCAAAGTTGAACTAGATATGGCCCGTGTGTGTAGGAAGCACATTACTTTTGTTCTGAGCAAGCTCACTGTTCTGGCCCTACAGGAAACACAGTAGAGTAGAAGAGTGCTCTTTTCTCAAAAGCACAGTGTGTTTCTTGTAAGGCGAGCTAGCATTTGTTTCCCAGTCCTAAATGGAGTTGAATCACATGCAGTTCCTAGTCCTAGAAGGAAGAGTTTTTTTCTGGTAAGAAGAGTCACTATTGCGCTCCCTTTGCCATACACAGGGCAAATAGCACTCGCGACTGTTCCCAGCATGTACAGTGTATTAGACTGAAGAGGATCTACTGTTCTTGTCAGTTCCCTAAGCAGAGTTGAACTAGATATGGCCCGTGTGTGTAGGAAGCACAGTTCTTTTGTTCTGAGCAAGCCTACTGTTCTGGCCCTATAGGAAACACAGTAGAGTAGAAGAGTGCTCTTTTCTCAAAAGCAGAGTGTGTTTCTTCTAAGACCAGCTAGCGTTTGTTTCCCAGTCCTAAATGGAGTTGAATCACATGCAGATTCTGGTCTTACAAGCAAGAGTTGTTTTCTAGTAAGAAGAGTCACTGTCACTATTGAGCTCCCATTGCCATACACAGCGCATATAGCACTCGCGTTTGTTCCCAGAAAGTACAGTGTATTGGACTGAAGAGGAGCTACTGTTCTTTTCAGTTTCCTTAGAGGAGTGAACTAGATATGGCCCGTGTGTGTAGGAAGCACAGTTCTTTTGTTCTGAGCAAGCTCACTGTTCGGACCCCAGGAAACACAGTAGAGTAGAAGAGTGCTCTTTTCTCAAAAGCAGAGTGTATTTCTTATAAGGCGAGCTAGTGTTTGTTTCCATGTCCTAAATGGAGTTGAATCCCATGCAGTTTCTGGTCCTACGTGGAAGAGTTGTTTTCTGGTAAGAAGAGTCAACATTGCGCTCCCATTGCCATACACAGTGCAAATAGAACTTGCGTCTGTTCTCAGCAAGTACAGTGTATTGGACTGCACAGGAGCTACTGTTCTTGTCAGTTTCATATGCAGAGTTGAACTAGATATGGCCCGTGTGTGTAGAAGTACAGTTCTTTTGATCTGAGCAAGCTCACAGTTCTGGCCCTGTAGGAAACACAGTAGAATTGAAGAGTGCTCTTTTCTCAAAAGCAGAGAGTGTTTTTTGTAAGGTGAGCTAGTAATTGTTTCCCAGTCATAAATGGAGTTGAATCACATGCAGTTTTTGGTCCTATGAGCAAGAGTTGTTTTCTGGTAAGGAAAGTCACTATTGTGCTCCCTTTGCCATACACAGTGCAAATAGCACTGGCGTCTATTCCCAGCATGTACAGTGTATTCGTTGAAGAGGATCTACTGTTCTTGTCAGTTTCCTAAGCAGAGTTGAACTAGATATGTTCTTGTGTGTAGGAAGCACAGTTCTTTTGTTCTGAGATTGCTCACTGTTCTGGCCCTATAGGAAAGACGGTAGAGTAGAAGAGTGCTCTTTTCTCAAAAGCACAGTGTGTTTCTTTAAGGCGAGCTAGCGTTTTTTTCCCAGTCCTAAATGGAGTTGAATCACATGCAGTTTCTGGTCCTACGAGTAAGAGTTTTTTTCAGGTAAGAAGAGTCACTAATGCGCTCCCATTGCCATACAGAGTGCAAATAGCACTTGTGTCTGTTCTCAGCAAGTACAGTGTATTGGACTGAAGAGGAGCTACTGTTCTTGTCAGTTTCCTCAGCAGAGTTGAACTAGATATGGCCCGTGTGTGTAGAAGCACAGTTCTTTTGTTCTGAGCAAGCTCACTGTTCTGGCTCTATAGGAAACACAGTAGAATAGAAGAGTGCTCTTTTCTCAAAAGCAAAGAGTGTTTCTTGTAAGGTGAGCTAGCGTTTGTGTCCCAGTCCTAAATGGAGTTGAATCACATGCAGTTTCTGGTCCTATGAGCAAGAGTTGTTTTCTGGTAAGAAGAGTCACTATTGCGCTCCCATTGCCACACACAGTGCAAATAGCACTCGCGTCTGTTCACAGCAAGTACAGTGTATTGGACTGAAGAGTAGCTACTGTTCTTGTCAGTTTCCTAAGCAGAGTTGAACTAGATATGGCCCGTGTGTGTAGGAAGCACAGTTCTTTTGTTCTGAGCAAGCTCACTGTTCTGGCCCTTTAGGAAACACAGTAGAGTAGAAGAGTGCTCTTTTCTCAAAAGCAGAGTGTGTTTCTTGTAAGTCGAGCTAGCGTTTGTTTCCCAGTCCTAAATGGAGTTGAATCCCATGCAGTTTCTGGTCCTACGTGGAAGAGTTCTTTTCTGGTAAGAAGAGTCACTATTGCGCTCCCATTGCCATACACAGTGCAAATAGAACTTGCGTCTGTTCTCAGCAAGTAGAGTGTATTGGACTGAAGAGAAGCTACTGTTCTTGTCAGTTTCCTAAGCAGAATTGAACTAGATTTGGTCCGTGTGTGTAGAAGCACAGTTCTTTTGTTCTGAGCAAGCTCACTGTTCTGGCACTATAGGAAACACAGTAGAATAGAAGAGTGCTCTTTTCTCAAAAGCAGAGAGTGTTTCTTGTAAGGTGAGGTAGCAATTGTTTCCCAGTCCTAAATGGAGTTGAATCACATGCAGTTTCTGGTCCTACGAGCAAGAGTCGTTTTCTGGTAAGGAAAGTTACTATTGTGTTCCCTTTGCCATACACAGTGCAAATAGCACTGGCGTCTATTCCCAGCATGTACAGTGTATTCGACTGAAGAGGATCTACTGTTCTTGTCAGTTTCCTAAGCAGAGTTGAACTAGAAATGGCCCGTGTGTGTAGAAAGCACAGTTCTTTTGTTCTGAGCAAGCTCACTGTTCTGGCCCTATAGGAAACACAGTAGAGTAGAAGAGTGCTCTTTTCTCAAAAGCAGAGTGTGTATCTTGTAAGTCAAGCTAGCATTTGTTTCCCAGTTCTAAATAGAGTTGAATCACATGCAGTTTTTGGTCCTACGAGCAAGAGTTGTTTTCTGGTAAAAAGAGTCACTATTGCCCGCCCATTGCCATATACAGTGCAAATAGCACTCACGTCTGTTCCCAGCAAGTACAGTGTATTGGACAGAAGAGGAGCTACTATTCTTGTCAGTTTCCTAAGCAGAGTTGAACTAGATATGGCCCGTGTGTGTAGGAAGCACAGTTCTTTTGTTCTGAGCAAGCACACTGTTCCGAACCCATAGGAATCACAGTAGAGTAGAAGAGTGCTCTTTTCTCAAAAGAAGAGTGTGTTACTTATAAGGTGATCTAGTGTTTGTTTTCCAGTCAAAAATGGAATTGAATCACATGCAGTTTTTTATCCTATGAGCAAGAGTTGTTTTCTGGTAAGAAGAGTCACTATTGCTCTCCCATTGCCATACACAGGGCAAATAACACTCGCGTCTGTTCCCAGCATGTACAGTGTATTGGACTGAAGAGGATCTACTGTTCTTGTCAGTTTCCTAAGCAAAGTTGAACTAGATATGGCCCGTGTGTGTAGGAAGCACATTACTTTTGTTCTGAGCAAGCTCACTGTTCTGGCCCTACAGGAAACACAGTAGAGTAGAAGAGTGCTCTTTTCTCAAAAGCACAGTGTGTTTCTTGTAAGGCGAGCTAGCATTTGTTTCCCAGTCCTAAATGGAGTTGAATCACATGCAGTTCCTAGTCCTAGAAGGAAGAGTTTTTTTCTGGTAAGAAGAGTCACTATTGCGCTCCCTTTGCCATACACAGGGCAAATAGCACTCGCGACTGTTCCCAGCATGTACAGTGTATTAGACTGAAGAGGATCTACTGTTCTTGTCAGTTCCCTAAGCAGAGTTGAACTAGATATGGCCCGTGTGTGTAGGAAGCACAGTTCTTTTGTTCTGAGCAAGCCTACTGTTCTGGCCCTATAGGAAACACAGTAGAGTAGAAGAGTGCTCTTTTCTCAAAAGCAGAGTGTGTTTCTTCTAAGGCCAGCTAGCGTTTGTTTCCCAGTCCTAAATGGAGTTGAATCACATGCAGATTCTGGTCTTACAAGCAAGAGTTGTTTTCTAGTAAGAAGAGTCACTGTCACTATTGAGCTCCCATTGCCATACACAGCGCATATAGCACTCGCGTTTGTTCCCAGAAAGTACAGTGTATTGGACTGAAGAGGAGCTACTGTTCTTTTCAGTTTCCTTAGAGGAGTGAACTAGATATGGCCCGTGTGTGTAGGAAGCACAGTTCTTTTGTTCTGAGAAAGCTCACTGTTCGGACCCCAGGAAACACAGTAGAGTAGAAGAGTGCTCTTTTCTCAAAAGCAGAGTGTATTTCTTATAAGGCGAGCTAGTGTTTGTTTCCATGTCCTAAATGGAGTTGAATCCCATGCAGTTTCTGGTCCTACGTGGAAGAGTTGTTTTCTGGTAAGAAGAGTCAACATTGCGCTCCCATTGCCATACACAGTGCAAATAGAACTTGCGTCTGTTCTCAGCAAGTACAGTGTATTGGACTGCACAGGAGCTACTGTTCTTGTCAGTTTCATATGCAGAGTTGAACTAGATATGGCCCGTGTGTGTAGAAGTACAGTTCTTTTGATCTGAGCAAGCTCACTGTTCTGGCCCTGTAGGAAACACAGTAGAATTGAAGAGTGCTCTTTTCTCAAAAGCAGAGAGTGTTTTTTGTAAGGTGAGCTAGTAATTGTTTCCCAGTCATAAATGGAGTTGAATCACATGCAGTTTTTGGTCCTATGAGCAAGAGTTGTTTTCTGGTAAGGAAAGTCACTATTGTGCTCCCTTTGCCATACACAGTGCAAATAGCACTGGCGTCTATTCCCAGCATGTACAGTGTATTCGTTGAAGAGGATCTACTGTTCTTGTCAGTTTCCTAAGCAGAGTTGAACTAGATATGTTCTTGTGTGTAGCAAGCACAGTTCTTTTGTTCTGAGATTGCTCACTGTTCTGGCCCTATAGGAAACACGGTAGAGTAGAAGAGTGCTCTTTTCTCAAAAGCACAGTGTGTTTCTTGTAAGCCAAGTTAGCGTTTGTTTCCCAGTCCTAAATAGAGTTGAATCACATGCAGTTTCTGGTCCTATGATCAAGAGTTTTTTTCTGGTAAGAAGAGTCACTATTGCGCTCCCATTGCCATACACAGGTCAAATAGCATTGGCGTCTGTTCGCAGCAAGTACAGTCTATTGGACAGAAGAGGAGCTACTGTTCTTGTCAGTTTCCTAAGCAGAGTTGAACTAGATACGGCCTGTGTGTGTAGGAAGCACCTTTCTTTTGTTCTGAGCAAGCTCACTATTCTGGCCCTATAGGAAACACAGTAGAGTAGAAGAGTGCTCTTTTCTCAAAAGCAGAGTGTGTTTCTTGTAAGGCGAGCTAGCGTTTGTGTCCCAGTCCTAAATGGAGTTGAATCACATGCAGTTTCTTGTCCTATCAGCAAGAGTTGTTTTCTGGTAAGAAGAGTCACTATTGCGCTCCCTTTGTCATACACAGGGCAAATAGCACTGGAGACTGTTCCCAGCATGACAATATATTGGATTGAAGAGGATCTACTGTTTCTGTCAGTTTCCAAATAGAGTTGAACAAGATATGGCCCGTGTGTGTAGGGAGCACAGTTCTTTTGTTCTGATCAAGCTCACTGTTCGGACACCATAGGAAACACAGTAGAGTAGAAGAGTGCTCTTTTCTCAAAAGCAGAGTGTGTTTCTTTAAGGCGAGCTAGCGTTTTTTTCCCAGTCCTAAATGGAGTTGAATCACATGCAGTTTCTGGTCCTACGAGTAAGAGTTGTTTTCTGGTAAGAAGAGTCACTAATGCACTCCCATTGCCATACAGAGTGCAAATAGCGCTTGCGTCTGTTCTCAGCAAGTACAGTGTATTGGACTGAAGAGGAGCTACTGTTCTTGTCAGTTTCCTCAGCAGAGTTGAACTAGATATGGCCCGTGTGTGTAGAAGCACAGTTCTTTTGTTCTGAGCAAGCTCACTGTTCTGGCTCTATAGGAAACACAGTAGAATAGAAGTGTGCTCTTTTCTCAAAAGCAAAGAGTGTTTCTTGTAAGGTGAGCTAGCGTTTGTGTCCCAGTCCTAAATGGAGTTGAATCACATGCAGTTTCTGGTCCTATGAGCAAGAGTTGTTTTCTGGTAAGAAGAGTCACTATTGCGCTCCCATTGCCACACACAGTGCAAATAGCACTCGCGTCTGTTCAGAGCAAGTACAGTGTATTGGACTGAAGAGGAGCTACTGTTCTTGTCAGTTTCCTAAGCAGAGTTGAACTAGATATGGCCCGTGTGTGTAGGAAGCACAGTTCTTTTGTTCTGAGCAAGCTCACTGTTCTGGCCCTTTAGGAAACACAGTAGAGTAGAAGAGTGCTCTTTTCTCAAAAGCAGAGTGTGTTTCTTGGAACCTGAGCTAGCGTTTGTTTCCCAGTCCTAAATGGAGTTGAATCCCATGCAGTTTCTGGTCCTACGTGGAAGAGTTGTTTTCTGGTAATAAGAGTCACTATTGCGCTCCCATTGCCATACACAGTGCAAATAGAACTTGCGTCTGTTCTCAGCAAGTAGAGTGTATTGGACTGAAGAGAAGCTACTGTTCTTGTCAGTTTCCTAAGCAGAATTGAACTAGATTTGGTCCATGTGTGTAGAAGCACAGTTCTTTTGTTCTGAGCAAGCTCACTGTTCTGGCACTATAGGAAACACAGTAGAATAGAACAGTGCTCTTTTCTCAAAAGCAGAGAGTGTTTCTTGTAAGGTGAGTAGCAATTGTTTCCCAGTCCTAAATGGAGTTGAATCACATGCAGTTTCTGGTCCTACGAGCAAGAGTTGTTTTCTGGTAAGGAAAGTCACTATTGTGCTCCCTTTGCCATACACAGTGCAAATAGCACTGGCGTCTATTCCCAGCATGTACAGTGTATTCGACTGAAGAGGATCTACTGTTCTTGTCAGTTTCCTAAGCAGAGTTGAACTAGAAATGGCCCGTGTGTGTAGAAAGCACAGTTCTTTTGTTCTGAGCAAGCTCACTGTTCTGGCCCTATAGGAAACACAGTAGAGTAGAAGAGTGCTCTTTTCTCAAAAGCAGAGTGTGTTTCTTGTAAGGAGAGCTAGCGTTTGTTTCCCAGTCCTAAATGGAGTTGAATCCCATGCAGTTTCTGGTCCTAAGAGCAAGAGATGTTTTCTGGTAAGAAGAGTCACTGTTGCGCTCCCATTGCATACACAGTGCAAATAGCACTTGCGTCTGTTCTCTGCAAGTACAGTGTATTGGACTGAAGAGGATCTACTGTCCTTGTCAGTTTCCTAAGCAGAATTGAACTAGATATGGCCCGTGGGTGTAGAAGCACAGTTCTTTTGTTCTGAGCAAGCTCACTGTTCTGTCCCTATAGGAAACACAGTAGAATAGAAGAGTGCTCTTTTCTCAAAAGCAGAGAGTGTTTCTTGTAAGGTGAGCTAGCAATTGATTCCCAGTCATAAATGGAGTTGTATCACATGAAGTTTTTGGTCCTACAAGCAAGAGTTGTTTTCTGGTAAGGAAAGTCACTATTGTTCTTTCATTCCCATACACAGTGCAAATAGCACTGGCGTCTATTCCCAGCATGTACAGTGTATTCGACTGAAGAGGATCTAATGTTCTTGTCAGTTTCCTAAGCAAAGTTGAACTAGATATGTTCGTGTGTGTAGGAAGCACAGTTCTTTTGTTCTGAGCAAGCTCACTGTTCTGGCCCTATAGGAAACACAGTAGAGTAGAAGAGTGCTCTTTTCTCAAAAGCAGAGTGTGTTTCTTGTAAGGCGAGCTAGCGTTTGGGTCCCAGTCCTAAATGGAGTTGAATCACATGCAGTTTCTGGTCCTATGTGCAAGAGTTGTTTTCTGGTAAGAAGAGTCACTATTGCGCTCCCTTTGTCATACACAGGGCAAATAGCACTGGCGTCTGTTCCCAGCATGGCAGTATTTTGGACTGAAGAGGATCTACTGTTCTTGTCAGTTTCCTAACTGACAGTAGAGTAGAAGAGTGCTCTTTTCTCAAAAGCAGAGTGTGTTTCTTGTAAGGTGAGCTAGCGATTGTTTCCCAGTCAGAAATGGAGTTGAATCACATGCAGTTTCTAGTCCTACAAGCAAGAGTTGTTTTCTTCTAAGAAGAGTCACTATTGCGCTCCCACTGCCATACACAGGGCAAATAGCACTCGCAACTGTTCCCAGCATGTACAGTGTATTAGACTGAAGAGGATCTACTGTTCTTGTCAGGTTCCTAAGCAAAATTGAACTAGATATGTCCCGTGTGTGTAGGAAGCACAGTTCTTTTATTCTGAGTAAGCCTACTGTTCTTGGCCCTATAGGAAACACAGTATAGTAGAAGAGTGCTCTTTTCTCAAAAGCAGAGTGTGTTTCTTGTAATACGAGCTAGCGTTTGTTTCCCAGTCCTAAATAGAGTTGAATCACATGCAGTTTGTGGTCCTATGATCAAGAGTTTTTTTCTGGTAAGAAGAGTCACTATTGCGCTCCCATTGCCATACACAGGGCAAATAGCATTGGCGTCTGTTCCCAGCAAGTACAGTGTATTGGACAGAAGAGGAGCTACTGTTCTTGTCAGTTTCCTAAGCAGAGTTGAACTAGATATGGCCTGTGCGTGTAGGAAACACCTTTCTTTAGTTATAAGCAAGCTCACGGTTCGGACCCCATAGGAAACACCGTAGAGTAGAAGAGTGCTCTTTTCTCAAAAGCAGAGTGTGTTTATTGTAAGGCGAGCTAGGTTTTGAGTCCCAGTCCTAAATGGAGTTGAATCACATGCAGTTTTTGCTCCTACGAGCAAGAGTTGTTTTCTGATAAGGAAAGTCACTATTGTGCTCCCTTTGCCATACACAGTGCAAATAGCACTGGCGTCTGTTCCCAGCATATACAGTGTATTCGACTCAAGAGGATCTACTGTTCTTGTCAGTTTCCTAAGCGGAGTTGAACTAGATATGATCGTGTGTGTAGGAAGCACAGTTCTTTTGTTCTGATCAAGCTCACTGTTCTGGCCCTATAGGAAACACAGTAGAGTAGAAGAGTGCTCTTTTCTCAAAAGCAGAGTGTGTTTCTTGGAACCTGAGCTAGCGTTTGTTTCCCAGTCCTAAATGGAGTTGAATCACATGCAGTTTCTGGTCCTATGAGCAAGAGTTGTTTTCTGGTAGGAAGGGTCACTATTGCCCTCCCATTGCCATATACAGTGCAAATAGCACTCACGTCTGTTCCCAGAAAGTACAGTGTATTAGACTGAAGAGGAGCTACTGTTCTTTTCAGTTTCCTTAGAGGAGTGAACTAGATATGGCCCGTGTGTGTAGGAAGCACAGTTCTTTTGTTCTGAGCAAGCTCACTGTTCGGACCCCATAGGAAACACAGTAGAGTAGAAGAGTGCTCTTTTCTGAAAAGCAGAGTGTATTTCTTATAAGGCGAGCTAGCGTTTGTTTCCATGTCCTAAATGGAGTTGAATCCCATGCAGTTTCTGGTCCTACGTGGAAGAGTTGTTTTCTGGTAAGAAGAGTCACTATTGCGCTCCCATTGCCATACACAGTGCAAATAGTTCTTGCGTCTGTTCTCAGCAAGTACAGTGTATTGGACTGCAGAGGAGCTACTGTTCTTGTCAGTTTCATATGCAGAGTTGAACTAGATATGGCCCGTGTGTGTAGAAGTACAGTTCTTTTGATCTGAGCAAGCTCACTGTTCTGGCCCTGTAGGAAACACAGTAGAATTGAAGAGTGCTCTTTTCTCAAAAGCAGAGAGTGTTTCTTGTAAGGTGAGCTAGTAATTGTTTCCCAGTCATAAATGGAGTTGAATCACATGCAGTTTTTGGTCCTATGAGCAAGAGTTGTTTTCTGTTAAGGAAAGTCACTATTGTGCTCCCTTTGCCATACACAGTGCAAATAGCACTGGCGTCTATTCCCAGCATGTACAGTGTATTCGTTGAAGAGGATTTACTGTTCTTGTCAGTTTCCTAAGCAGAGTTGAACTAGATATGTTCTTGTGTGTAGGAAGCACAGTTCTTTTGTTCTGAGCATGCTCACTGTTCTGGCCCTATAGGAAACACGGTAGAGTAGAAGAGTGCTCTTTTCTCAAAAGCACAGTGTGTTTCTTGTAATCCGAGTTAGCGTTTGTTTCCCAGTCCTAAATAGAGTTGAATCACATGCAGTTTCTGGTCCTATGATCAAGAGTTTTTTTCTGGTAAGAAGAGTCACTATTGCGCTCCCATTGCCATACACAGGTCAAATAGCATTGGTGTCTGTTCGCAGCAAGTACAGTGTATTGGACAGAAGAGGAGCTACTGTTCTTGTCAGTTTCCTAAGCAGAGTTGAACTAGATACGGCCTGTGTGTGTAGGAAGCACCTTTCTTTTGTTCTGAGCAAGCTCACTATTCAGACCCCATAGGAAAAACAGTAAAGTAGAAGAGTGCTCTTTTCTCAAAAGCAGAGTGTGTTTCTTGTAAGGCGAGCTAGCGTTTGTGTCCCAGTCCTAAATGGAGTTGAATCACATGCAGTTTCTTGTCCTATGAGCAAGAGTTGTTTTCTGGTAAGAAGAGTCACTATTGCGCTCCCTTTGTCATACACAGGGCAAATAGCACTGGAGACTGTTCCCAGCATGACAATATATTGGATTGAAGAGGATCTACTGTTTCTGTCAGTTTCCAAATAGAGTTGAACAAGATATGACCCGTGTGTGTAGGGAGCACAGTTCTTTTGTTCTGAGCAAGCTCACTGTTCGGGCCCTATAGGAAACACAGTAGAGTAGAAGAGTGCTCTTTTCTCAAAAGCAGAGTGTGTTTCTTGTAAGGCGATCTAGTGTTTGTTTCCCAGTCAGAAATGGAATTGAATCACATGCAGATTTTGGTCCTATGAGCAAGAGTTGTTTTCTGGTAAGAAGAGTCACTATTGCGCTCCCATTGCCATACACAGGGCAAATAACACTCGCGTCTTTTCCCAGCATGTACAGTGTATTGGACTGAAGAGGATCTACTGTTCTTGTCAGTTTCCTAAGCAAAGTTGAACTAGATATTGCCCGTGTGTGTAGGAAGCACATTACTTTTGTTCTCAGCAAGCTCACTGTTCTGGCCCTATAGGAACCACAGTAGAGTAGAAGAGTGCTCTTTTCTCAAAAGCAGAGTGTGTTTCTTGTAAGGCAAGCTAGCGTTTGTTTCCCAGTCCTAAATGGAGTTGAATCACATGCAGTTTCTGGTATTACAAGCAAGACTTGTTTTCTAGTAAGAAGAGTCACTATTGAGCTCTCATTGCCATACACAGTGCATATAGCACTCGCGTCTGTTCAGAGCAAGTACAGTGTATTGGACTGAAGAGGAGCTACTGTTCTTGTCAGTTTCCTAAGCAGAGTTGAACTAGATATGGCCCGTGTGTGTAGGAAGCACAGTTCTTTTGTTCTGAGCAAGCTCACTGTTCGGACCCCATAGGAAACACAGTAGAGTAGAAGAGTGCTCTTTTCTCAAAAGCAGAGTGTGTTTCTTGTAAGGAGAGCTTGCGTTTGTTTCCCAGTCCTAAATGGAGTTGAATCCCATGCAGTTTCTGGTCCTAAGAGCAAGAGATGTTTTCTGGTAAGAAGAGTCACTGTTGCGCTCCCATTGCCATACACAGTGCAAATAGCACTTGCGTCTGTTCTCTGCAAGTACAGTGTATTGGACTGAAGAGAAGCTACTGTTCTTGTCAGTTTCCTAAGCAGAATTGAACTAGATATGGCCCGTGTGTGTAGAAGCACAGTTCTTTTGTTCTGAGCAAGCTCACTGTTTTGGCCCTATAGGAAACACAGAAGAGTAGAAGAGTGCTCTTTTCTCAAAAGCAGAGACTGTTTCTTGTAAGGTGAGCTAGCAATTGTTTCCCAGTCATAAATGGAGTTGTATCACATGCAGTTTTTGGTCCTACAAGCAAGAGTTGTTTTCTGGTAAGGAAAGTCACTACTGTTCTTTCATTGCCATACACAGTGCAAATAGCACTGGCGTCTATTCCCAGCATGTACAGTGTATTCGACTGAAGAGGATCTAATGTTCTTGTCAGTTTCCTAAGCAAAGTTGAACTAGATATGTTCGTGTGTGTAGGAAGCACAGTTCTTTTGTTCTGAGCAAGCTCACTGTTCTGGCCCTATAGGAAACACAGTACAGTAGAAGAGTGCTCTTTTCTCAAAAGCAGAGTGTGTTTCTTGTAAGGCGAGCTAGCGTTTGGGTCCCAGTCCTAAATGGAGTTGAATCACATGCAGTTTCTGGTCCTATGTGCAAGAGTTGTTTTCTGGTAAGAAGAGTCACTATTGCGCTCCCTTTGTCATACACAGGGCAAATAGCACTGGCGTCTGTTCCCAGCATGACAGTATTTTGGACTGAAGAGGATCTACTGTTCTTGTCAGTTTCCTAACTGACAGTAGAGTAGAAGAGTGCTCTTTTCTCAAAAGCAGAGTGTGTATCTTGTAAGTCAAGCTAGCATTTGTTTCCCAGTTCTAAATAGAGTTGAATCACATGCAGTTTTTGGTCCTACGAGCAAGAGTTGTTTTCTGGTAAAAAGAGTCACTATTGCCCGCCCATTGCCATATACAGTGCAAATAGCACTCACGTCTGTTCCCAGCAAGTACAGTGTATTGGACAAAAGAGGAGCTACTATTCTTGTCAGTTTCCTAAGCAGAGTTGAACTAGATATGGCCCGTGTGTGTAGGAAGCACAGTTCTTTTGTTCTGAGCAAGCACACTGTTCCGAACCCATAGGAAACACAGTAGAGTAGAAGAGTGCTCTTTTCTCAAAAGAAGAGTGTGTTTCTTATAAGGTGATCTAGTGTTTGTTTTCCAGTCAAAAATGGAATTGAATCACATGCAGTTTTTTATCCTATGAGCAAGAGTTGTTTTCTGGTAAGAAGAGTCACTATTGCTCTCCCATTGCCATACACAGGGCAAATAACACTCGCGTCTGTTCCCAGCATGTACAGTGTATTGGACTCAAGAGGATCTACTGTTCTTGTCAGTTTCCTAAGCAAAGTTGAACTAGATATGGCCCGTGTGTGTAGGAAGCACATTACTTTTGTTCTGAGCAAGCTCACTGTTCTGGCCCTATAGGAAACACAGTAGAGTAGAAGAGTGCTCTTTTCTCAAAAGCACAGTGTGTTTCTTGTAAGGCGAGCTAGCATTTGTTTCCCAGTCCTAAATGGAGTTGAATCACATGCAGTTCCTAGTCCTAGAAGGAAGGGTTTTTTTCTGGTAAGAAGAGTCACTATTGCGCTCCCTTTGCCATACACAGGGCAAAAAGCACTCGCGACTGTTCCCAGCATGTACAGTGTATTAGACTGAAGAGGATCTACTGTTTTTGTCAGTTCCCTAAGCAGAGTTGAACTAGATATGGCCCGTGTGTGTAGGAAGCACAGTTCTTTTGTTCTGAGCAAGCCTACTGTTCTGGCCCTATAGGAAACACAGTAGAGTAGAAGAGTGCTCTTTTCTCAAAAGCAGAGTGTGTTTCTTCTAAGGCCAGCTAGCGTTTGTTTCCCAGTCCTAAATGGAGTTGAATCACATGCAGATTCTGGTCTTACAAGCAAGAGTTGTTTTCTAGTAAGAAGAGTCACTGTCACTATTGAGCTCCCATTGCCATACACAGCGCATATAGCACTCGCGTTTGTTCCCAGAAAGTACAGTGTATTGGACTGAAGAGGAGCTACTGTTCTTTTCAGTTTCCTTAGAGGAGTGAACTAGATATGACCCGTGTGTGTAGGAAGCATAGTTCTTTTGTTCTGAGAAAGCTCACTGTTCGGACCCCAGGAAACACAGTAGAGTAGAAGAGTGCTCTTTTCTCAAAAGCAGAGTGTATTTCTTATAAGGCGAGCTAGTGTTTGTTTCCATGTCCTAAATGGAGTTGAATCCCATGCAGTTTCTGGTCCTACGTGGAAGAGTTGTTTTCTGGTAAGAAGAGTCAACATTGCGCTCCCATTGCCATACACAGTGCAAATAGAACTTGCGTCTGTTCTCAGCAAGTACAGTGTATTGGACTGCACAGGAGCTACTGTTCTTGTCAGTTTCATATGCAGAGTTGAACTAGATATGGCCCGTGTGTGTAGAAGTACAGTTCTTTTGATCTGAGCAAGCTCACTGTTCTGGCCCTTTAGGAAACACAGTAGAATTGAAGAGTGCTCTTTTCTCAAAAGCAGAGAGTGTTTTTTGTAAGGTGAGCTAGTAATTGTTTCCCAGTCATAAATGGAGTTGAATCACATGCAGTTTTTGGTCCTATGAGCAAGAGTTGTTTTCTGGTAAGAAGAGTCACTATTGCGCTCCCATTGCCACACACAGTGCAAATAGCACTCGCGTCTGTTCACAGCAAGTACAGTGTATTGGACTGAAGAGGAGCTACTGTTCTTGTCAGTTTCCTCAGCAGAGTTGAACTAGATATGGCCCGTGTGTGTAGAAGCACAGTTCTTTTGTTCTGAGCAAGCTCACTGTTCTGGCTCTATAGGAAACACAGTAGAATAGAAGAGTGCTCTTTTCTCAAAAGCAAAGAGTATTTCTTGTAAGGTGAGCTAGCGTTTGTGTCCCAGTCCTAAATGGAGTTGAATCACATGCAGTTTCTGGTCCTATGAGCAAGAGTTGTTTTCTGGTAAGAAGAGTCACTATTGCGCTCCCATTGCCACACACAGTGCAAATAGCACTCGCGTCTGTTCACAGCAAGTACAGTGTATTGGACTGAAGAGGAGCTACTGTTCTTGTCAGTTTCCTAAGCAGAGTTGAACTAGATATGGCCCGTGTGTGTAGGAAGCACAGTTCTTTTGTTCTGAGCAAGCTCACTGTTCTGGCCCTTTAGGAAACACAGTAGAGTAGAAGAGTGCTCTTTTCTCAAAAGCAGAGTGTGTTTCTTGTAAGTCGAGCTAGCGTTTGTTTCCCAGTCCTAAATGGAGTTGAATCCCATGCAGTTTCTGGTCCTACGTGGAAGAGTTCTTTTCTGGTAAGAAGAGTCACTATTGCGCTCCCATTGCCATACACAGTGCAAATAGAACTTGCGTCTGTTCTCAGCAAGTACAGTGTATTGGACTGAAGAGAAGCTACTGTTCTTGTCAGTTTCCTAAGCAGAATTGAACTAGATTTGGTCCGTGTGTGTAGAAGCACAGTTCTTTTGTTCTGAGCAAGCTCACTGTTCTGGCACTATAGGAAACACAGTAGAATAGAAGAGTGCTCTTTTCTCAAAAGCAGAGAGTGTTTCTTGTAAGGTGAGGTAGCAATTGTTTCCCAGTCCTAAATGGAGTTGAATCACATGCAGTTTCTGGTCCTACGAGCAAGAGTCGTTTTCTGGTAAGGAAAGTCACTATTGTGTTCCCTTTGCCATACACAGTGCAAATAGCACTGGCGTCTATTCCCAGCATGTACAGTGTATTCGACTGAAGAGGATCTACTGTTCTTGTCAGTTTCCTAAGCAGAGTTGAACTAGAAATGGCCCGTGTGTGTAGAAAGCACAGTTCTTTTGTTCTGAGCAAGCTCACTGTTCTGGCCCTATAGGAAACACAGTAGAGTAGAAGAGTGCTCTTTTCTCAAAAGCAGAGTGTGTTTCTTGTCAGGCGAGCTAGCTTTTGTTTCCCAGTCCTAAATGGAG
This sequence comes from Peromyscus eremicus, assembly GCF_949786415.1. Classification (NCBI taxonomy): domain Eukaryota; kingdom Metazoa; phylum Chordata; class Mammalia; order Rodentia; family Cricetidae; genus Peromyscus; species Peromyscus eremicus. The sequence goes on from NW_026735096.1 coordinate 156,863, forward strand.
TTGAATCACATGCAGTTCCTAGTCCTAGAAGGAAGGGTTTTTTTCTGGTAAGAAGAGTCACTATTGCGCTCCCTTTGCCATACACAGGGCAAAAAGCACTCGCGACTGTTCCCAGCATGTACAGTGTATTAGACTGAAGAGGATCTACTGTTTTTGTCAGTTCCCTAAGCAGAGTTGAACTAGATATGGCCCGTGTGTGTAGGAAGCACAGTTCTTTTGTTCTGAGCAAGCTCACTGTTCTGGCCCTATAGGAAACACAGTAGAGTAGAAGAGTGCTCTTTTCTCAAAAGCAGAGTGTGTTTCTTCTAAGGCCAGCTAGCGTTTGTTTCCCAGTCCTAAATGGAGTTGAATCACATGCAGATTCTGGTCTTACAAGCAAGAGTTGTTTTCTAGTAAGAAGAGTCACTGTCACTATTGAGCTCCCATTGCCATACACAGCGCATATAGCACTCGCGTTTGTTCCCAGAAAGTACAGTGTATTGGACTGAAGAGGAGCTACTGTTCTTTTCAGTTTCCTTAGAGGAGTGAACTAGATATGGCCCGTGTGTGTAGGAAGCATAGTTCTTTTGTTCTGAGAAAGCTCACTGTTCGGACCCCAGGAAACACAGTAGAGTAGAAGAGTGCTCTTTTCTCAAAAGCAGAGTGTATTTCTTATAAGGCGAGCTAGTGTTTGTTTCCATGTCCTAAATGGAGTTGAATCCCATGCAGTTTCTGGTCCTACGTGGAAGAGTTGTTTTCTGGTAAGAAGAGTCAACATTGCGCTCCCATTGCCATACACAGTGCAAATAGAACTTGCGTCTGTTCTCAGCAAGTACAGTGTATTGGACTGCACAGGAGCTACTGTTCTTGTCAGTTTCATATGCAGAGTTGAACTAGATATGGCCCGTGTGTGTAGAAGTACAGTTCTTTTGATCTGAGCAAGCTCACTGTTCTGGCCCTGTAGGAAACACAGTAGAATTGAAGAGTGCTCTTTTCTCAAAAGCAGAGAGTGTTTTTTGTAAGGTGAGCTAGTAATTGTTTCCCAGTCATAAATGGAGTTGAATCACATGCAGTTTTTGGTCCTATGAGCAAGAGTTGTTTTCTGGTAAGAAGAGTCACTATTGCGCTCCCATTGCCACACACATTGCAAATAGCACTCGCGTCTGTTCACAGCAAGTACAGTGTATTGGACTGAAGAGGAGCTACTGTTCTTGTCAGTTTCCTCAGCAGAGTTGAACTAGATATGGCCCGTGTGTGTAGAAGCACAGTTCTTTTGTTCTGAGCAAGCTCACTGTTCTGGCTCTATAGGAAACACAGTAGAATAGAAGAGTGCTCTTTTCTCAAAAGCAAAGAGTATTTCTTGTAAGGTGAGCTAGCGTTTGTGTCCCAGTCCTAAATGGAGTTGAATCACATGCAGTTTCTGGTCCTATGAGCAAGAGTTGTTTTCTGGTAAGAAGAGTCACTATTGCGCTCCCATTGCCACACACAGTGCAAATAGCACTCGCGTCTGTTCACAGCAAGTACAGTGTATTGGACTGAAGAGGAGCTACTGTTCTTGTCAGTTTCCTAAGCAGAGTTGAACTAGATATGGCCCGTGTGTGTAGGAAGCACAGTTCTTTTGTTCTGAGCAAGCTCACTGTTCTGGCCCTTTAGGAAACACAGTAGAGTAGAAGAGTGCTCTTTTCTCAAAAGCAGAGTGTGTTTCTTGTAAGTCGAGCTAGCGTTTGTTTCCCAGTCCTAAATGGAGTTGAATCCCATGCAGTTTCTGGTCCTACGTGGAAGAGTTCTTTTCTGGTAAGAAGAGTCACTATTGCGCTCCCATTGCCATACACAGTGCAAATAGAACTTGCGTCTGTTCTCAGCAAGTACAGTGTATTGGACTGAAGAGAAGCTACTGTTCTTGTCAGTTTCCTAAGCAGAATTGAACTAGATTTGGTCCGTGTGTGTAGAAGCACAGTTCTTTTGTTCTGAGCAAGCTCACTGTTCTGGCACTATAGGAAACACAGTAGAATAGAAGAGTGCTCTTTTCTCAAAAGCAGAGAGTGTTTCTTGTAAGGTGAGGTAGCAATTGTTTCCCAGTCCTAAATGGAGTTGAATCACATGCAGTTTCTGGTCCTACGAGCAAGAGTCGTTTTCTGGTAAGGAAAGTCACTATTGTGTTCCCTTTGCCATACACAGTGCAAATAGCACTGGCGTCTATTCCCAGCATGTACAGTGTATTCGACTGAAGAGGATCTACTGTTCTTGTCAGTTTCCTAAGCAGAGTTGAACTAGAAATGGCCCGTGTGTGTAGAAAGCACAGTTCTTTTGTTCTGAGCAAGCTCACTGTTCTGGCCCTATAGGAAACACAGTAGAGTAGAAGAGTGCTCTTTTCTCAAAAGCAGAGTGTGTTTCTTGTCAGGCGAGCTAGCTTTTGTTTCCCAGTCCTAAATGGAATTGAATCACATGCAGTTTCTAGTCCTACAAGCAAGACTTGTTTTCTGGTAAGAAGAGTCACTATTGTGCTCTCATTGCCATACACAGGGCAAATAGCACTCGCATCTGTTCCCATCATGTACAGTGTATTGGACTGAAGCGGATCTACTGTTCTTGTGAGTTTCCTGAGCAAAGTTGAACTAGATATGGCCCGTGTGTGTAGGGAGCACAGTTCTTTTGTTCTGAGCAAGCTCACTCTTCTGGCCCTATAGGAAACACAGTAGAGTAGAAGAGTGCTCTTTTCTCAAAAGCAGAGTGTGTATCTTGTAAGTCAAGCTAGCATTTGTTTCCCAGTTCTAAATAGAGTTGAATCACATGCAGTTTTTGGTCCTACGAGCAAGAGTTGTTTTCTGGTAAAAAGAGTCTCTATTGCCCGCCCATTGCCATATACAGTGCAAATAGCACTCACGTCTGTTCCCAGCAAGTACAGTGTATTGGACAGAAGAGGAGCTACTATTCTTGTCAGTTTCCTAAGCAGAGTTGAACTAGATATGGCCCGTGTGTGTAGGAAGCACAGTTCTTTTGTTCTGAGCAAGCACACTGTTCCGAACCCATAGGAAACACAGTAGAGTAGAAGAGTGCTCTTTTCTCAAAAGAAGAGTGTGTTTCTTATAAGGTGATCTAGTGTTTGTTTTCCAGTCAAAAATGGAATTGAATCACATGCAGTTTTTTATCCTATGAGCAAGAGTTGTTTTCTGGTAAGAAGAGTCACTATTGCTCTCCCATTGCCATACACAGGGCAAATAACACTCGCGTCTGTTCCCAGCATGTACAGTGTATTGGACTCAAGAGGATCTACTGTTCTTGTCAGTTTCCTAAGCAAAGTTGAACTAGATATGGCCCGTGTGTGTAGCAAGCACATTACTTTTGTTCTGAGCAAGCTCACTGTTCTGGCCCTATAGGAAACACAGTAGAGTAGAAGAGTGCTCTTTTCTCAAAAGCACAGTGTGTTTCTTGTAAGGCGAGCTAGCATTTGTTTCCCAGTCCTAAATGGAGTTGAATCACATGCAGTTCCTAGTCCTAGAAGGAAGGGTTTTTTTCTGGTAAGAAGAGTCACTATTGCGCTCCCTTTGCCATACACAGGGCAAAAAGCACTCGCGACTGTTCCCAGCATGTACAGTGTATTAGACTGAAGAGGATCTACTGTTTTTGTCAGTTCCCTAAGCAGAGTTGAACTAGATATGGCCCGTGTGTGTAGGAAGCACAGTTCTTTTGTTCTGAGCAAGCCTACTGTTCTGGCCCTATAGGAAACACAGTAGAGTAGAAGAGTGCTCTTTTCTCAAAAGCAGAGTGTGTTTCTTCTAAGGCCAGCTAGCGTTTGTTTCCCAGTCCTAAATGGAGTTGAATCACATGCAGATTCTGGTCTTACAAGCAAGAGTTGTTTTCTAGTAAGAAGAGTCACTGTCACTATTGAGCTCCCATTGCCATACACAGCGCATATAGCACTCGCGTTTGTTCCCAGAAAGTACAGTGTATTGGACTGAAGAGGAGCTACTGTTCTTTTCAGTTTCCTTAGAGGAGTGAACTAGATATGGCCCGTGTGTGTAGGAAGCATAGTTCTTTTGTTCTGAGAAAGCTCACTGTTCGGACCCCAGGAAACACAGTAGAGTAGAAGAGTGCTCTTTTCTCAAAAGCAGAGTGTATTTCTTATAAGGCGAGCTAGTGTTTGTTTCCATGTCCTAAATGGAGTTGAATCCCATGCAGTTTCTGGTCCTACGTGGAAGAGTTGTTTTCTGGTAAGAAGAGTCAACATTGCGCTCCCATTGCCATACACAGTGCAAATAGAACTTGCGTCTGTTCTCAGCAAGTACAGTGTATTGGACTGCACAGGAGCTACTGTTCTTGTCAGTTTCATATGCAGAGTTGAACTAGATATGGCCCGTGTGTGTAGAAGTACAGTTCTTTTGATCTGAGCAAGCTTACTGTTCTGGCCCTGTAGGAAACACAGTAGAATTGAAGAGTGCTCTTTTCTCAAAAGCAGAGAGTGTTTTTTGTAAGGTGAGCTAGTAATTGTTTCCCAGTCATAAATGGAGTTGAATCACATGCAGTTTTTGGTCCTATGAGCAAGAGTTGTTTTCTGGTAAGGAAAGTCACTATTGTGCTCCCTTTGCCATACACAGTGCAAATAGCACTGGCGTCTATTCCCAGCATGTACAGTGTATTCGTTGAAGAGGATCTACTGTTCTTGTCAGTTTCCTAAGCAGAGTTGAACTAGATATGTTCTTGTGTGTAGGAAGCACAGTTCTTTTGTTCTGAGCATGCTCACTGTTCTGGCCCTATAGGAAACACGGTAGAGTAGAAGAGTGCTCTTTTCTCAAAAGCACAGTGTGTTTCTTGTAAGCCAAGTTAGCGTTTGTTTCCCAGTCTTAAATAGAGTTGAATCACATGCAGTTTCTGGTCCTATGATCAAGAGTTTTTTTCTGGTAAGAAGAGTCACTATTGCGCTCCCATTGCCATACACAGGTCAAATAGCATTGGCGTCTGTTCGCAGCAAGTACAGTGTATTGGACAGAAGAGGAGCTACTGTTCTTGTCAGTTTCCTAAGCAGAGTTGAACTAGATACGGCCTGTGTGTGTAGGAAGCACCTTTCTTTTGTTCTGAGCAAGCTCACTGTTCTGGCCCTATAGGAAACACAGTAGAGTAGAAGAGTGCTCTTTTCTCAAAAGCAGAGTGTGTTTCTTGTAAGGCGAGCTAGCGTTTGTGTCCCAGTCCTAAATGGAGTTGAATCACATGCAGTTTCTTGTCCTATCAGCAAGAGTTGTTTTCTGGTAAGAAGAGTCACTATTGCGCTCCCTTTGTCATACACAGGGCAAATAGCACTGGAGACTGTTCCCAGCATGACAATATATTGGATTGAAGAGGATCTACTGTTTCTGTCAGTTTCCAAATAGAGTTGAACAAGATATGGCCCGTGTGTGTAGGGAGCACAGTTCTTTTGTTCTGATCAAGCTCACTGTTCGGACACCATAGGAAACACAGTAGAGTAGAAGAGTGCTCTTTTCTCAAAAGCAGAGTGTGTTTCTTTAAGGCGAGCTAGCGTTTTTTTCCCAGTCCTAAATGGAGTTGAATCACATGCAGTTTCTGGTCCTACGAGTAAGAGTTGTTTTCTGGTAAGAAGAGTCACTAATGCACTCCCATTGCCATACAGAGTGCAAATAGCACTTGCGTCTGTTCTCAGCAAGTACAGTGTATTGGACTGAAGAGAAGCTACTGTTCTTGTCAGTTTCCTCAGCTGAGTTGACTAGATATGGCCCGTGTGTGTAGAAGCACAGTTCTTTTGTTCTGAGCAAGCTCACTATTCTGGCCCTATAGGAAACACAGTAGAATAGAAGAGTGCTCTTTTCTCAAAAGTAGAGAGTGTTTCTTGTAAGGTGAGCTAGCAATTGTTTCCCAGTCATAAATGGAGTTGGATCACATGCAGTTTTTGGTCCTAGGAGCAAGAGTTGTTTTCTGGTAAGGAAAGTCACTATTGTGCTCCCTTTGCCATACACAGTGCAAATAGCACTCACGTTTCTTCCAAGCAAGTACAGTGCATTTGACTGAAGAGGATCTACTGTTCTTGTCAGTTTCCTAAGCAGAGTTCAACTAGATATGGCCCGTGTGTGCAGGAAGCACAGTTCTTTTGTTCTGATCAAGCTCACTGTTCGGACACCATAGGAAACACAGTAGAGTAGAAGAGTGCTCTTTTCTCAAAAGCAGAGTGTGTTTCTTTAAGGCGAGCTAGCGTTTTTTTCCCAGTCCTAAATGGAGTTGAATCACATGCAGTTTCTGGTCCTACGAGTAAGAGTTGTTTTCTGGTAAGAAGAGTCACTAATGCGCTCCCATTGTCATACAGAGTGCAAATAGCACTTGTGTCTGTTCTCAGCAAGTACAGTGTATTGGACTGAAGAGGAGCTACTGTTCTTGTCAGTTTCCTCAGCAGAGTTGAACTAGATATGGCCCGTGTGTGTAGAAGCACAGTTCTTTTGTTCTGAGCAAGCTCACTGTTCTGGCTCTATAGGAAACACAGTAGAATAGAAGAGTGCTCTTTTCTCAAAAGCAAAGAGTATTTCTTGTAAGGTGAGCTAGCGTTTGTGTCCCAGTCCTAAATGGAGTTGAATCACATGCAGTTTCTGGTCCTATGAGCAAGAGTTGTTTTCTGGTAAGAAGAGTCACTATTGCGCTCCCATTGCCACACACAGTGCAAATAGCACTCGCGTCTGTTCACAGCAAGTACAGTGTATTGGACTGAAGAGGAGCTACTGTTCTTGTCAGTTTCCTAAGCAGAGTTGAACTAGATATGGCCCGTGTGTGTAGGAAGCACAGTTCTTTTGTTCTGAGCAAGCTCACTGTTCTGGCCCTTTAGGAAACACAGTAGAGTAGAAGAGTGCTCTTTTCTCAAAAGCAGAGTGTGTTTCTTGTAAGTCGAGCTAGCGTTTGTTTCCCAGTCCTAAATGGAGTTGAATCCCATGCAGTTTCTGGTCCTACGTGGAAGAGTTCTTTTCTGGTAAGAAGAGTCACTATTGCGCTCCCATTGCCATACACAGTGCAAATAGAACTTGCGTCTGTTCTCAGCAAGTACAGTGTATTGGACTGAAGAGAAGCTACTGTTCTTGTCAGTTTCCTAAGCAGAATTGAACTAGATTTGGTCCGTGTGTGTAGAAGCACAGTTCTTTTGTTCTGAGCAAGCTCACTGTTCTGGCACTATAGGAAACACAGTAGAATAGAAGAGTGCTCTTTTCTCAAAAGCAGAGAGTGTTTCTTGTAAGGTGAGGTAGCAATTGTTTCCCAGTCCTAAATGGAGTTGAATCACATGCAGTTTCTGGTCCTACGAGCAAGAGTCGTTTTCTGGTAAGGAAAGTCACTATTGTGTTCCCTTTGCCATACACAGTGCAAATAGCACTGGCGTCTATTCCCAGCATGTACAGTGTATTCGACTGAAGAGGATCTACTGTTCTTGTCAGTTTCCTAAGCAGAGTTGAACTAGAAATGGCCCGTGTGTGTAGAAAGCACAGTTCTTTTGTTCTGAGCAAGCTCACTGTTCTGGCCCTATAGGAAACACAGTAGAGTAGAAGAGTGCTCTTTTCTCAAAAGCAGAGTGTGTTTCTTGTCAGGCGAGCTAGCTTTTGTTTCCCAGTCCTAAATGGAATTGAATCACATGCAGTTTCTAGTCCTACAAGCAAGAGTTGTTTTCTGGTAAGAAGAGTCACTATTGTGCTCTCATTGCCATACACAGGGCAAATAGCACTCGCATCTGTTCCCATCATGTACAGTGTATTGGACTGAAGCGGATCTACTGTTCTTGTGAGTTTCCTGAGCAAAGTTGAACTAGATATGGCCCGTGTGTGTAGGGAGCACAGTTCTTTTGTTCTGAGCAAGCTCACTCTTCTGGCCCTATAGGAAACACAGTAGAGTAGAAGAGTGCTCTTTTCTCAAAAGCAGAGTGTGTATCTTGTAAGTCAAGCTAGCATTTGTTTCCCAGTTCTAAATAGAGTTGAATCACATGCAGTTTTTGGTCCTACGAGCAAGAGTTGTTTTCTGGTAAAAAGAGTCTCTATTGCCCGCCCATTGCCATATACAGTGCAAATAGCACTCACGTCTGTTCCCAGCAAGTACAGTGTATTGGACAGAAGAGGAGCTACTATTCTTGTCAGTTTCCTAAGCAGAGTTGAACTAGATATGGCCCGTTTGTGTAGGAAGCACAGTTCTTTTGTTCTGAGCAAGCACACTGTTCCGAACCCATAGGAAACACAGTAGAGTAGAAGAGTGCTCTTTTCTCAAAAGAAGAGTGTGTTTCTTATAAGGTGATCTAGTGTTTGTTTTCCAGTCAAAAATGGAATTGAATCACATGCAGTTTTTTGTCCTATGAGCAAGAGTTGTTTTCTGGTAAGAAGAGTCACTATTGCTCTCCCATTGCCATACACAGGGCAAATAACACTCGCGTCTGTTCCCAGCATGTACAGTGTATTGGACTCAAGAGGATCTACTGTTCTTGTCAGTTTCCTAAGCAAAGTTGAACTAGATATGGCCCGTGTGTGTAGGAAGCACATTACTTTTGTTCTGAGCAAGCTCACTGTTCTGGCCCTATAGGAAACACAGTAGAGTAGAAGAGTGCTCTTTTCTCAAAAGCACAGTGTGTTTCTTGTAAGGCGAGCTAGCATTTGTTTCCCAGTCCTAAATGGAGTTGAATCACATGCAGTTCCTAGTCCTAGAAGGAAGGGTTTTTTTCTGGTAAGAAGAGTCACTATTGCGCTCCCTTTGCCATACACAGGGCAAATAGCACTCGCGACTGTTCCCAGCATGTACAGTGTATTAGACTGAAGAGGATCTACTGTTTTTGTCAGTTCCCTAAGCAGAGTTGAACTAGATATGGCCCGTGTGTGTAGGAAGCACAGTTCTTTTGTTCTGAGCAAGCCTACTGTTCTGGCCCTATAGGAAACACAGTAGAGTAGAAGAGTGCTCTTTTCTCAAAAGCAGAGTGTGTTTCTTCTAAGGCCATCTAGCGTTTGTTTCCCAGTCCTAAATGGAGTTGAATCACATGCAGATTCTGGTCTTACAAGCAAGAGTTGTTTTCTAGTAAGAAGAGTCACTGTCACTATTGAGCTCCCTTTGCCATACACAGCGCATATAGTACTCGCGTTTGTTCCCAGAAAGTACAGTGTATTGGACTGAAGAGGAGCTACTGTTCTTTTCAGTTTCCTTAGAGGAGTGAACTAGATATGGCCCGTGTGTGTAGGAAGCATAGTTCTTTTGTTCTGAGAAAGCTCACTGTTCGGACCCCAGGAAACACAGTAGAGTAGAAGAGTGCTCTTTTCTCAAAAGCAGAGTGTATTTCTTATAAGGCGAGCTAGTGTTTGTTTCCATGTCCTAAATGGAGTTGAATCCCATGCAGTTTCTGGTCCTACGTGGAAGAGTTGTTTTCTGGTAAGAAGAGTCAACATTGCGCTCCCATTGCCATACACAGTGCAAATAGAACTTGCGTCTGTTCTCAGCAAGTACAGTGTATTGGACTGCACAGGAGCTACTGTTCTTGTCAGTTTCATATGCAGAGTTGAACTAGATATGGCCCGTGTGTGTAGAAGTACAGTTCTTTTGATCTGAGCAAGCTCACTGTTCTGGCCCTGTAGGAAACACAGTAGAATTGAAGAGTGCTCTTTTCTCAAAAGCAGAGAGTGTTTTTTGTAAGGTGAGCTAGTAATTGTTTCCCAGTCATAAATGGAGTTGAATCACATGCAGTTTTTGGTCCTATGAGCAAGAGTTGTTTTCTGGTAAGGAAAGTCACTATTGTGCTCCCTTTGCCATACACAGTGCAAATAGCACTGGCGTCTATTCCCAGCATGTACAGTGTATTCGTTGAAGAGGATCTACTGTTCTTGTCAGTTTCCTAAGCAGAGTTGAACTAGATATGTTCTTGTGTGTAGGAAGCACAGTTCTTTTGTTCTGAGCATGCTCACTGTTCTGGCCCTATAGGAAACACGGTAGAGTAGAAGAGTGCTCTTTTCTCAAAAGCACAGTGTGTTTCTTGTAAGCCAAGTTAGCGTTTGTTTCCCAGTCTTAAATAGAGTTGAATCACATGCAGTTTCTGGTCCTATGATCAAGAGTTTTTTTCTGGTAAGAAGAGTCACTATTGCGCTCCCATTGCCATACACAGGTCAAATAGCATTGGCGTCTGTTCGCAGCAAGTACAGTGTATTGGACAGAAGAGGAGCTACTGTTCTTGTCAGTTTCCTAAGCAGAGTTGAACTAGATACGGCCTGTGTGTGTAGGAAGCACCTTTCTTTTGTTCTGAGCAAGCTCACTGTTCTGGCCCTATAGGAAACACAGTAGAGTAGAAGAGTGCTCTTTTCTCAAAAGCAGAGTGTGTTTCTTGTAAGGCGAGCTAGCGTTTGTGTCCCAGTCCTAAATGGAGTTGAATCACATGCAGTTTCTTGTCCTATCAGCAAGAGTTGTTTTCTGGTAAGAAGAGTCACTATTGCGCTCCCTTTGTCATACACAGGGCAAATAGCACTGGAGACTGTTCCCAGCATGACAATATATTGGATTGAAGAGGATCTACTGTTTCTGTCAGTTTCCAAATAGAGTTGAACAAGATATGGCCCGTGTGTGTAGGGAGCACAGTTCTTTTGTTCTGATCAAGCTCACTGTTCGGACACCATAGGAAACACAGTAGAGTAGAAGAGTGCTCTTTTCTCAAAAGCAGAGTGTGTTTCTTTAAGGCGAGCTAGCGTTTTTTTCCCAGTCCTAAATGGAGTTGAATCACATGCAGTTTCTGGTCCTATGAGGAAGAGTTGTTTTCTGGTAAGAAGAGTCACTAATGCACTCCCATTGCCATACAGAGTGCAAATAGCACTTGCGTCTGTTCTCAGCAAGTACAGTGTATTGGACTGAAGAGAAGCTACTGTTCTTGTCAGTTTCCTCAGCAGAGTTGAACTAGATATGCCCCGTGTGTGTAGAAGCACAGTTCTTTTGTTCTGAGCAAGCTCACTGTTCTGGCTCTATAGGAAACACAGTAGAATAGAAGTGTGCTCTTTTCTCAAAAGCAAAGAGTGTTTCTTGTAAGGTGAGCTAGCGTTTGTGTCCCAGTCCTAAATGGAGTTGAATCACATGCAGTTTCTGGTCCTATGAGCAAGGGTTGTTTTCTGGTAAGAAGAGTCACTATTGTGCTCCCATTGCCACACACAGTGCAAATAGCACTCGCGTCTGTTCAGAGCAAGTACAGTGTATTGGACTGAAGAGGAGCTACTGTTCTTGTCAGTTTCCTAAGCAGAGTTGAACTAGATATGGCCCGTGTGTGTAGGAAGAACAGTTCTTTTGTTCTGAGCAAGCTCACTGTTCTGGCCCTTTAGGAAACACAGTAGAGTAGAAGAGTGCTCTTTTCTCAAAAGCAGAGTGTGTTTCTTGTAAGGCGAGCTAGCGTTTGTTTCCCAGTCCTAAATGGAGTTGAATCCCATGCAGTTTCTGGTCCTACGTGGTAGAGTTGTTTTCTGGTAATAAGAGTCACTATTGCGCTCCCATTGCCATACACAGTGCAAATAAAACTTGCGTCTGTTCTCAGCAAGTACAGTGTATTGGACTGAAGAGAAGCTACTGTTCTTGTCAGTTTCCTAAGCAGAATTGAACTAGATTTGGTCCATGTGTGTAGAAGCACAGTTCTTTTGTTCTGAGCAAGCTCACTGTTCTGGCACTATAGGAAACACAGTAGAATAGAAGAGTGCTCTTTTCTCAAAAGCATAGAGTGTTTCTTGTAAGGTGAGGAAGCAATTGTTTCCCAGTCCTAAATGGAGTTGAATCACATGCAGTTTCTGGTCCTACGAGCAAGAGTCGTTTTCTGGTAAGGAAAGTCACTATTGTGCTCCCTTTGCCATACACAGTGCAAATAGCACTGGCGTCTATTCCCAGCATGTACAGTGTATTCGACTGAAGAGGATCTACTGTTCTTGTCAGTTTCCTAAGCAGAGTTGAACTAGAAATGGCCCGTGTGTGTAGAAAGCACAGTTCTTTTGTTCTGAGCAAGCTCACTGTTCTGGCCCTATAGGAAACACAGTAGAGTAGAAGAGTGCTCTTTTCTCAAAAGCAGAGTGTGTTTCTTGTAAGGAGAGCTAGCGTTTGTTTCCCAGTCCTAAATGGAGTTGAATCCCATGCAGTTTCTGGTCCTAAGAGCAAGAGATGTTTTCTGCTAAGAAGAGTCACTGTTGCGCTCCCATTGCCATACACAGTGCAAATAGCACTTGCGTCTGTTCTCTGCAAGTACAGTGTATTGGACTGAAGAGAAGCTACTGTTCTTGTCAGTTTCCTAAGCAGAATTGAACTAGATATGGCCCGTGGGTGTAGAAGCACAGTTCTTTTGTTCTGAGCAAGCTCACTGTTCGAACCACATAGGAAACACAGTAGAGTAGAAGAGTGCTCTTTTCTCAAAAGCAGAGTGTGTATCTTGTAAGTCAAGCTAGCATTTGTTTCCCAGTTCTAAATAGAGTTGAATCACATGCAGTTTTTGGTCCTACGAGCAAGAGTTGTTTTCTGGTAAAAAGAGTCACTATTGCCCGCCCATTGCCATATACAGTGCAAATAGCACTCACGTCTGTTCCCAGCAAGTACAGTGTATTGGACAGAAGAGGAGCTACTATTCTTGTCAGTTTCCTAAGCAGAGTTGAACTAGATATGGCCCGTTTGTGTAGGAAGCACAGTTCTTTTGTTCTGAGCAAGCACACTGTTCCGAACCCATAGGAAACACAGTAGAGTAGAAGAGTGCTCTTTTCTCAAAAGAAGAGTGTGTTTCTTATAAGGTGATCTAGTGTTTGTTTTCCAGTCAAAAATGGAATTGAATCACATGCAGTTTTTTATCCTATGAGCAAGAGTTGTTTTCTGGTAAGAAGAGTCACTATTGCTCTCCCATTGCCATACACAGGGCAAATAACACTCGCGTCTGTTCCCAGCATGTACAGTGTATTGGACTCAAGAGGATCTACTGTTCTTGTCAGTTTCCTAAGCAAAGTTGAACTAGATATGGCCCGTGTGTGTAGGAAGCACATTACTTTTGTTCTGAGCAAGCTCACTGTTCTGGCCCTATAGGAAACACAGTAGAGTAGAAGAGTGCTCTTTTCTCAAAAGCACAGTGTGTTTCTTGTAAGGCGAGCTAGCATTTGTTTCCCAGTCCTAAATGGAGTTGAATCACATGCAGTTCCTAGTCCTAGAAGGAAGGGTTTTTTTCTGGTAAGAAGAGTCACTATTGCGCTCCCTTTGCCATACACAGGGCAAATAGCACTCGCGACTGTTCCCAGCATGTACAGTGTATTAGACTGAAGAGGATCTACTGTTTTTGTCAGTTCCCTAAGCAGAGTTGAACTAGATATGGCCCGTGTGTGTAGGAAGCACAATTCTTTTGTTCTGAGCAAGCCTACTGTTCTGGCCCTATAGGAAACACAGTAGTGTAGAAGAGTGCTCTTTTCTCAAAAGCAGAGTGTGTTTCTTCTAAGGCCAGCTAGCGTTTGTTTCCCAGTCCTAAATGGAGTTGAATCACATGCAGATTCTGGTCTTACAAGCAAGAGTTGTTTTCTAGTAAGAAGAGTCACTGTCACTATTGAGCTCCCATTGCCATACACAGCGCATATAGTACTCGCGTTTGTTCCCAGAAAGTACAGTGTATTGGACTGAAGAGGAGCTACTGTTCTTTTCAGTTTCCTTAGAGGAGTGAACTAGATATGGCCCGTGTGTGTAGGAAGCATAGTTCTTTTGTTCTGAGAAAGCTCACTGTTCGGACCCCAGGAAACACAGTAGAGTAGAAGAGTGCTCTTTTCTCAAAAGCAGAGTGTATTTCTTATAAGGCGAGCTAGTGTTTGTTTCCATGTCCTAAATGGAGTTGATTCCCATGCAGTTTCTGGTCCTACGTGGAAGAGTTGTTTTCTGGTAAGAAGAGTCAACATTGCGCTCCCATTGCCATACACAGTGCAAATAGAACTTGCGTCTGTTCTCAGCAAGTACAGTGTATTGGACTGCACAGGAGCTACTGTTCTTGTCAGTTTCATATGCAGAGTTGAACTAGATATGGCCCGTGTGTGTAGAAGTACAGTTCTTTTGATCTGAGCAAGCTCACTGTTCTGGCCCTGTAGGAAACACAGTAGAATTGAAGAGTGCTCTTTTCTCAAAAGCAGAGAGTGTTTTTTGTAAGGTGAGCTAGTAATTGTTTCCCAGTCATAAATGGAGTTGAATCACATGCAGTTTTTGGTCCTATGAGCAAGAGTTGTTTTCTGGTAAGGAAAGTCACTATTGTGCTCCCTTTGCCATACACAGTGCAAATAGCACTGGCGTCTATTCCCAGCATGTACAGTGTATTCGTTGAAGAGGATCTACTGTTCTTGTCAGTTTCCTAAGCAGAGTTGAACTAGATATGTTCTTGTGTGTAGGAAGCACAGTTCTTTTGTTCTGAGCATGCTCACTGTTCTGGCCCTATAGGAAACACGGAGTAGAGTAGAAGAGTGCTCTTTTCTCAAAAGCACAGTGTGTTTCTTGTAAGCCAAGTTAGCGTTTGTTTCCCAGTCTTAAATAGAGTTGAATCACATGCAGTTTCTGGTCCTATGATCAAGAGTTTTTTTCTGGTAAGAAGAGTCACTATTGCGCTCCCATTGCCATACACAGGTCAAATAGCATTGGCGTCTGTTCGCAGCAAGTACAGTGTATTGGACAGAAGAGGAGCTACTGTTCTTGTCAGTTTCCTAAGCAGAGTTGAACTAGATACGGCCTGTGTGTGTAGGAAGCACCTTTCTTTTGTTCTGAGCAAGCTCACTGTTCTGGACCTATAGGAAACACAGTAGAGTAGAAGAGTGCTCTTTTCTCAAAAGCAGAGTGTGTTTCTTGTAAGGCGAGCTAGCGTTTGTGTCCCAGTCCTAAATGGAGTTGAATCACATGCAGTTTCTTGTCCTATCAGCAAGAGTTGTTTTCTGGTAAGAGAGTCACTATTGCGCTCCCTTTGTCATACACAGGGCAAATAGCACTGGAGACTGTTCCCAGCATGACAATATATTGGATTGAAGAGGATCTACTGTTTCTGTCAGTTTCCAAATAGAGTTGAACAAGATATGGCCCGTGTGTGTAGGGAGCACAGTTCTTTTGTTCTGATCAAGCTCACTGTTCGGACACCATAGGAAACACAGTAGAGTAGAAGAGTGCTCTTTTCTCAAAAGCAGAGTGTGTTTCTTTAAGGCGAGCTAGCGTTTTTTTCCCAGTCCTAAATGGAGTTGAATCACATGCAGTTTCTGGTCCTACGAGTAAGAGTTGTTTTCTGGTAAGAAGAGTCACTAATGCACTCCCATTGCCATACAGAGTGCAAATAGCACTTGCGTCTGTTCTCAGCAAGTACAGTGTATTGGACTGAAGAGAAGCTACTGTTCTTGTCAGTTTCCTCAGCTGAGTTGACTAGATATGGCCCGTGTGTGTAGAAGCACAGTTCTTTTGTTCTGAGCAAGCTCACTATTCTGGCCCTATAGGAAACACAGTAGATAGAAGAGTGCTCTTTTCTCAAAGTAGAGAGTGTTTCTTGTAAGGTGAGCTAGCAATTGTTTCCCAGTCATAAATGGAGTTGGATCACATGCAGTTTTTGGTCCTAGGAGCAAGAGTTGTTTTCTGGTAAGGAAAGTCACTATTGTGCTCCCTTTGCCATACACAGTGCAAATAGCACTCACGTTTCTTCCAAGCAAGTACAGTGCATTTGACTGAAGAGGATCTACTGTTCTTGTCAGTTCTAAGCAGTTCACTAGATAAACAGTCGTGTCGTGTCTTGAGTTTTGGTTAACTAATAGAGTTAACTAAACCAAACAAAAAAAAAAAAAAAAAAAAAAAAAAAAAAAAAAAAAAAAAAAAAAAAAAAAAAAAAAAAATAAAAAAAAAAAAAAAAAAAAAAAATA